>NC_080593.1:3240567-3462211 GCF_027887145.1 Ammospiza caudacuta
CTTTCAGATCCTGTACTGCTTTAGGGTATAGATCTAAAACTCCATAGCCTATCAGCTGCTGGTCTGCTGTTTTATTCAGATAAAACAATTCCTCTCTGGTCTGAAACTCAGGGACACCTGACTGTCTCAGGCCCTCAAAAGTATAAACAGAAGTGAGCAGACTGGGGATATATGACTTCATTACCTGAAGCTGTAATTGGAGGATTTGATGCCTTGGGTTTTAGGGTTTTTTTGGTGTTTTTTTTTTTTTTTATTTTTTCAGGTTCTGTGCTGCTTTAGTGTGTGGGTCTGGGTTTCATATTAGGGGATGGTGGGCTCTCTTCACAGTGTAGGCAGACAAAACAATTCCTTGTCTAGCTGGGGACCAAGGACATATGATCCAAATCTCAGGCCCAAGAGCATAAACAACGTGGGCTGAAGAGAGAAAAAGGAGGATGGGACTTTATGGGCTGGAGCTGTGGCTGGACAATTAACTCCAAAATACAAATGAGCCAGAACTTATAAAAATATGAGATCTTGTGACCAAGCCCTCTTTTGCTTCCATCTTGGAGCCATCTGGGCAGGGCCATGACTGTGGCTTCAGTACTGCCAGGGTGTGACTTTTGAAGGCTCTTCAGTAAATATCCTCTTTATTCCCCTTAACTCTGCCTAGCGTCCTTTCCAGCTGTTTAAGACATCAGTATAATCCCTGGTATGTAAATGGACCAAACTTGTAACTGTATAAAAAACTCATGACCATCATCCATCCTGGGTGTAGCCCCTCTCAGAGGTTTCTGACTGCCCAAGGTGAACCTTTGAAGGCCTTTAATAAATACCCACTTTTATTCTCTTAATGTTGTCTAGCCTCTGTTTCAGGAAGCCACTCCAAGGCATCATATTTGCCATGTTCTTTCTTGTGCAGCAAGGGACAGACCTCACCAAGGCAGCAGGGAATGTTCCCTCCTGGGATGTTAGACCAGAGCAGCCTGGCTGATACCCAGGTTTTAGATGGTTCTTTTCACCCCAGAATCTCACAGTGCCCCACCAATGTACTCAAGCAACGTGAACCTTATTTAATAACAAAGGTGTAGAGCTAGGAATGGGAATGTCCTGATGGCACAAACTGAATGCAAATCTGCTTCTTTTAAGGTCCTCTCTGTTGAGTCATCCTGTTACTCATGCAACACAAACAGAAAAGCAATGACAGATTTCTGGGGACTTAGTTCAGCTACGGTTTGGCACACAACCTCTTTCTTTATCCTTTCATGGTCAGTGAATGTGCAAATGATTCTGGTTTTTAGAGGCTCAGCAGCTGGAAGGGATTGTGTTAAACCAGCCAATCTGATTCCCTGCAAAAATAGATGATAAGATTTCTTCCAGCAATTCCTACACTTATCACAACAATAGATGAATAAAACAGACTGAAGCCCATCTCTCAAACAGACACTTTTTTCAAAGCCTATGAGTGATTGGATATCCATTGCATTTCTTGGTTATGATGCACTGCTTAATCACTTCTTACCTACTTTGAGCAATTTATCACAGTTTCTGTTTGTATTTATTTCCTTAAAAAATGGTTTGTGTGTCTGATTTGGTGGGAAGTGAAATTTATTAGCCCGAAACCAGCATTATCTAGACCAACAACACTAATGATCATTGATAACACACAAGCTGCTGCAAGAAAGGCAAGAATGAAACAATTAAATTCTGACTGTGTTGGCTTGGAGAGGTCAAGAGCAGAGTGGAGTGTGTATATGGGCCTGGTATAACCTTGGAATTCCATGGCAGAAAATACAGGAATCAGGATATTGGAGAGTTGTTTAGATTACTTTTTATCCCTAGAATGTAATCAAAATAATCAATGTGTTCTCAGTGTTTAACACCTTGTACACAAGATATATCTCCTGAACCTTAAAGATCCTATAGATCTCGTGTATGTATTTCTTCCTTGTACACAAGATATATTTCATGTACCTTAAAGATCTTACAGATCTTGCATATGTATTTCTTCCTTACACTAAAATATCAGCTGTATTCCCATGGATTTGGAGGAAATGCTGCATTACCCCCTGGAGAAACCTGCTGTTCATCAGCCAGTGGCTATCATGCCCTTCATTTAGGAAAGATTTATAGGATATTTGCTAAAGGAAAATCAGGAACTGCTGGGTAAATTCTGTTTGGCAATGAGGAAAAGATTTATTGTCCGAAAGAAAATACAGACCCATTGATCTGAGGAGAATAAAAAGGTGTGTTTTTTGACTGAAAGCTTATCTCAGGCAAGGGAAAATGCTATCTATAGCTTTCCAGGATGATATACATATTTGGAGATGTGTCATCTAAGTACTATATTTCTTTCCAGCGAGGTAAACAGAGCAAGATGTCATTACTGAAACTTTCAGTCTGGAATTCCTGCATGATAAATGCTACAGAAAAACAGAAAAAAGTCTTCTTGTAAAAGTCATAATGTACATGGAATAAGATGGATGTCTAAGGAAAGATTTCTGTTTAAAAGAGATATATTTGATTTGATTTCGGTTGCATTTTCTTTTTTGCTTCCCTTCCCACATTGTTAACTTCATTTAAGAAAACTCAAAACTAAGTTTAACTCCAGTTCATTTGATCTTAAGGCTTGGAACCATGCCCAACAGAGCAATGTTCAACAAGGATGGAAGGACCCAGAGATCCTGAGAAGTGTCCTGGTTCCTATGGTCAGGATTGATCATATCCAGAGAATGAAAATAAAACACTTCTGTTGATTTTTCTGGAAATTAGCCAAATTTCCTCAGAACTTACTCCAAAAATACACAGCTGGAATGCAACTCTGTACTGCATGAAAGAGGCAAATTCCTGAGGGAATTCATCTACTCCCTTTTTATCTAAGTGGAAATTCATGGTAGGACTCATGTTAATTTGTAGTGTTGACATCTACAACTGAACAAGTCATCCTGGTCAGCTCAGAGAAACAGAACCCCTCCTAGAATGGGTCATCTGGTGGAATTCACTGATTCCTGGGGCAAAATGAGCTTTTCCTGGATGTCCAACCACATTTCTCCATCTCTCCATGGTCGCCACCCCACCAAGGAGATGGAGGTGGTCAAAGCTACATCAAATCAGCTCCACCCTGGTGGACTGGCCCTTCAAATTCCTCCTGCGGTCAATGCTGCAGGTAAGGGTGCTTATCTACAGGAGGAATTTCCTTATCTTAAAGCAGACGTTCATTGTACAGTGTGATTTTACCTGGCAGTGCATTTTCCATGGGCATTTAAGGACATTTCTCAACACCCCTTCACCCCTCCCCAGTTAGGACTAAAGATGGCTTTGCAGCCAGCAGAATGTGCTGATACTTTACCAAAATAGACACCAAAATAGGAGTTTTAATGATCCACCAGAATGGGGATTCCACTATTTCCTCCCAGCACCTAAAAAGAAACAAAGCCAGACTTTAAACATCAAGCACAACAAGCAAGCAGGTCTGTAGCTTTCTCTTTTTTCCCTAAAAGCTCAGTTTTGCTAGTCTGGGTTGTGAAGAGGACTAAACCTTGTGTATGGACTGGGAATTGCCAAAACTTGCTGTGAGCACTGGTAGGTACCAAATATCCCAGAAGTAATGTCAATTTTTTTCCTCTTGGCCATAAAATGGGCTGGAGGATGTTAGGCAGGATGGATATGGGGGTGGATGGTGATTTTTCTTAATTTCTCCTACACTGAGCTCTGCTGCAGGGAAATTCTATGGAAGCCATGAAAATCTATCAAAATCTATGAAAAGATTCACCAGGGCTCTCCACCATTCTGGATGGAGGGGGTTTGATAAGCACAGAGCAATTGGCACCAGCAGAAAAAAAAAAAAAAAAACAAAAAACCATCACATCCTTCTGAAAAAAATACCAGCCAGTGGTGGGGTTAGTCCCATAAATCCAGCAAGCTGCACCTGAGCTATGGATGGGGTTAGAAGAGTTAAAAAAGGGTCCAGGGTGGGATTCATTTCATCCTGAAGCCAGAGCTGTCTGCACACACCACCCCTCACCTGGGACTGCATTTTAAAGCCAAGGAGGAAATGAGAGGAAAGGACTGACATGGAAATGACTGATATTGCTTGGGACACCTTTATCTGCACAGCCAGGTGACAGAAGGTGCATTTTTAGGAAAGCATTCATGGAAATTGGGCTGCTTTCATGTAAGAATGAATTAGTGGTGCCTACTGCAGACAATTTCACCCAGATTCAGCTCCTCTAATTCCAAATATTGGCAGGGAAGGCAGGAGGAGATGAAGAGAGGCACTTTTAGGGCACAGTTCCTCAGACCTATATTAAGCATCAACTTTAGGGTGATAAAAATTGCACTCTGTGGACTACACTGACTGAATCTGCCCTAACTCTGCAGGGAGATGGAGCAAATTTCTCACATACAGATGCTTCCAGTTAGGTGTGTGCTGCCCTTTCATTTAGAATTAAAGTGGCCCTAATTTTGTCTAGTGCACTTCATTTTTGAAATAAATTGAGACAGCCTGAATGAAGGTCACTTGCACTTGGAGTTAGAATGTTTAAATAAAGTCTCAGTGTTATTTAATAAATCTTACCTAATTAGGGTTTATTTCCTGTAATTTTTCTCTCCAGATAATGAAAAAAAAATCTGTGTAAGGTATTAATACATTCTGTAAATTCATGCTCTGTTTTACTCAGCACAAAAATGTAGGGCTTTAAAGCCCCCAGAAAATGCAAAGAATTCTGTATTTTTATTAAGAATTTTTGGAGCTTAACAGGAATATATAGCAAGAAAAACTGGTATCCAGAATGGTTAAATGCTCCTGTCTCTGTCTCATTGTAGAGGCTATTTATTAACAGAGTAAATAAGGTCAGCTTTATGCAGATAGAGTGAAACCATAAAGGAAGTGAGCTGCCCTCAGGAAATGTGCTGGTGTGACTATAAATCAAAAATGCAGTGAGAAATCTGAGCTGCTTCTTGTAGTGAAAAAGGGGCAAATCAGGACACATTTGGAGGGGAAGAATACATGGGAGAAAATGTATTTAACTCCAGGATGCAAATGCAAGAAGTGAGGGAATGCACACTGAGGACAGAATCAGCACTTGATTCTGCCTCTCTCTGGGGTGTTTTCCTATAAACCCCTTTCCAATTACTGCAGTCTGACTGCTTGAATAAAAGCAAGAATGAGGATTTCGGGATCAAATCCTCTTTACTTGCACATATCCTTGGATAACTGTGGTGTCTCATTTTCTTAGCTGCACTCTATCTGCTTCTTATACAAAATATCAAAGGCTGCTGCTAAGTTAAAAAGGATGAAGAATAGATCCTAAAATCTGCTTGAGAAAAAAGAGGGAAAAAAGAATTTTTAGCCTTTTCCTGTGGGAGAGAATTGGGTGTGTTTATAAATTCCCTGCATGTTTAGGGTCAATTCTGCAAAGCTCTGCTCTGAGCATGGGGCCAAATGCAGCCATCAAGGTCTGCTGACAAATTCCCTGCAAATATCCTGGTCAAGGCACTGGGAAGTAAAGAGGGGGAGTGATTAACTTAAAATGACATTTCAGGGAGACCTTGGAGAGTTTCCTGGCTCTTGGTGGCAGAGGAGAGGTGCCACTGCTGTTTTTTGGGTTGCTAAGGCTGCAGGACTTTCCTTGGCCATTTAAAGGATTTATAAAGAAAAATATAACTGATATAATTTCCTTATAAAGGAAATATAGCTGAGTGCACAGGCTTACCCAACATCGAAAAAGTAAATCCTGACAATTGTCCAGGCAGTGATGAACACAGAGGGGGCACCTGAGGAGAGAAGAGATGGTGCTGCTGTCAGAAACCATGATCAAAAGGTTCCCTGATTTCATTGCCAGATTATTTAAAATCTGCCTCTTTTCTCAGGGCTGCTCTCCCTCCCTCTGCACCTCTCCTGAGTGACTGAGGGGTGCCTTCCCTCAGGGGTGGGGAAATACTTCACATTTTCAACCCTCACACGCCAAACTGCCATCGCTGCCTTTCCCTCCCTGTGGCTATGCAAGATCAGCTCTCTGGAACTGCTCCCAGCACGCTGAAATTCCTGTTGAAGTGCCTGGAAAAACCTTCCAGGGGTGAAATGCAAGGAACAGGGGTCACTTGAGCCACCTACAGTGTGGACACCTGTGCCTGAGGAGGTCACCACAGGCTCTTTTCAGCATCAAGGAGCAGAATTGTGTGTTTCTCACACACAGGTCATCCAGCTACATTAAATGCTTGATTTAGAACAATAAAAATGAAATATCCCTGGACTCTTTTGCCCTGTAAGGGAGCCTGGAGTGCCAAATTCACAGGTGAAGCTGCCTCTGCTCCTCACTCCATGATCTGCCACATTTGGGTGTTTTTGTCCCATCCTTGTGCTGGCTCTTTTCTCTCTCTTATCTTTGACTGGATTTAGGTTGGAAATACTCCAGGAAAGACATGTCTCTTTGCTCTGTGTTACTCACAGATTGTGTACACGTTATTACCAGTGATTTCCAAGTGCAATGGTACTAAAACCAGTAAAAACTCTAATTAGTGCATCCAAATTATTAATTCATGCATAATCCATTCCAGACCCATCCCTGATGCTCTTGAAAACGATGGATGACTGAAAGGCCAAAATATCCCTCAAGCACTTGCCATGTTCTGGAATTGCCCTTTTGCACCCAAGCAACCTCAGGACACATTAGGAGAGCAAGAAATTTCCTTTGATTTAAATCATTACCTTCATGCATTTTTCTTTAAAACCTGCCAGCTCTCCAGTGCTGAAATAAAGAATATCTGGAGCACGAGGTGAGTTTAGCAAAGGTCTGACCTGGGAAACTGAAACGAGACCTGCTGCCATCATCCCTCCTTCTGCCCAGGGCATGGAGAATCATCTCTGCTTTGCAGTGTGAAGCCAAGCATAGCTCCTGCCACTTTCAATGGAAGTTACTCCATGGATAATTGAGCAAATCCTGAGTCCTGGCATGTCCCTGGACATGGCACAATTTTATTTTACCTTTTCTTCTCAATATTCTTCCTTGCTCTAATTATTTCTGCTTCAGCTATTGAGAGCAGGCAGTAGAAAGTTATTTGCTTACTTAAACATAAATCTTCAACTACATGGTATGAAAAGGGAAAAAAAATCTGTTTCCTTTTTGGAGAAACAAAAGAAGTTGATCTGGTAGGATTAATTTGCATAAGTCAGCAATTCAGTGGTGAGTTGCTTTGTGAAGAGCTTAATTCTCTCTTCCTTACCATTTTTCTAATTTTATTTTGCTATTTTATTTTATTTTATTTGAATTTTTAAATTTTTTAAAATTTTATTTTATTTAATTTTTTTATTTTCCTTATATGATTTTAGTTTAATTTTATTTGATGTGTTTAAGACTGGATTTGCATTAAGCTGGAGAAATCACCAATGCAGTTAGCAGAAGGTTATCAGCATTAGCACACAGGTGATGGGATCTTAGGGCAGCTGGCTGGCCTGAATTCAGTGTCAGGTTCAATCCAGTTCTACTTTGCTGGGATCCATCCTTACAACTTAAGATCAATCCATGATATCAAATTTGGAATTCTTTCCCAATATCCAATCTAAACCTACTCTCTGTCAGTTTGAAGTCATTCCCTGTGTCCTGTCCCTCCATCCCTTGTCCCCAGTCCCTCTCCAGCTCTCCTGGAGCCCCTCCAGGCCCTGCCAGGGGCTCTGAGCTCTCCCTGGAGCTTCTCCTCTCCACGGGAACATTCCCAGCTCTCCCAGCCTGGCTCCAGCCCCTGGAGCAGCTCCATGACCTCCTCTGGAGTTGCTCCACAACCTTCTTTTTTGGGGACACCATGGCCGGCTGCATCTCTGCAGGTGATCTCAGATGAGGAGAGCACAGGGACAGAATCACCTCCCTCAACCTGCTGGTCACGTTTCTTTTGATGCAGCCCAGGACTCAGTTGGGTTTTTGGGCACTTTTTGAACTCATGTCCAAACTCTCACCCACCAACCGTCCCAAATCCTTCTTGCGACTTAGAGGGGCTGAGTGCTGCCTACAACATCTGTGCTAGGGTGATGTTATGATGCTGTATCCCCATTCCTGTGTTCTGTTTATGCTGGATATCATGTTCTGTGCCTTCAAGATTGGCTCTGAAGAGTGAAATTTTTTTTTTTTGGTTTTGCTATCAGCTGCTCCCCCACAGCTGGAGGGGCACACAGGGCAGTACATGATGCTGCTTTTGCTTTTTACTTTGCTTTTCACTTTGCTATTGCTCCTGTTTTTGCTTCTGCTCATTAGTTAGTTCAGCTAGGCAGTCTAAATTTTCCCTGGATTGTTTTTCCTTTCCTTTCTTTGGACCAACTGGAACCTGCTCCGGGCTGGGCCCTGGGAACACCGAGAGTTTGCACCTTGTGGCCTACCCAGGGCCTACTCTGGGCAGCAGCTGCCCCAGTGCCGGAGGGACTGATAACAGAGCGACCATCCCCAGAGAGACACTCTGAATTTGTCATTCTTTTCCAGAGTGGTGTCACCGGGTACTGTTCATTCTGTGTGCTGGGGGTGCTGTGCCTGTTAAATAAACAGGTTCTTCCACTTCTCTCTGAGGAATCCTTCCCAAACTGCTGGGGAGAGGGGCCATGTGGGTTTGCTTGCTGGAGGGGCCCCCTTTTGGAGATTTTCTCCCAAATTTGCCCTAAACCAGGACAACACCTCTGCCCCACCTGAGTGCCCAGGTATCTGTGCTAAATTCCTGCTAAAATCACCAGTGAAGATCCCCTCCTGGAGGAGGAGCCACGCACCCCAGCCGATCAGGATGTACCACCAGAAGTATTTCCTCTCCGAGAAGAAGGAGATGACCAGCAGGGTGTGAAGGTACAACCCCTCCACCAGCAGCCAGAAGAAGTTGGCCATGACACAGTACTGGAAGAAAACCATCATGGCCTTGCAGCCCACCTGGAAGAGAAGAAATGAGCAGTGGTGAACTGCTGGAGCCCTGGGTGCTGAGGATTTCAGATTTCTGTGCTGCCAGGCACTGACCCCCAAGAGAACACTGCACTGACCTGAGGCCGTGGAGAAGCTTCCAAAATGGAATGACAGAACTGGGATTGTGGGTGTGGAGTTTGAGTAGAAGTGTGTGATACCACAGGGTGGAAAACTTAAGAGTTGAATGTTTTAGAATATAGTGATAGATATAAAGCAAAATGGAGGTTTTAAAGCAGAAACTGGTCCTTCTTCACCTTCTTCTTCATGAGCTTAAGTAGTATTGTGTAATTAGATAAAAAAATCTGCATTACAGACCATGAGTAGTTAGTTTTTAAGTTAAAAGTAAAAATAACTTGTGTCATTTCTTGATTAGACAATTTATACTTAAAAATATAATAAAAAATATACAGCTCCATTTTTAACTCATTAGAAATAAGTACTATTAAACTCACACTTTATGAGACTGTAATGTAAATAAGAACTAATAAACATCTGAGTCCAAACAAGAAATGCCATCTCACACATTTAATCCCAACCTTAACAAAAAAACCCCCAAAAAACCAAAACCAAGACCAAACCAAAACAAAAAACCAACAACAATAGTAAAAAAATCCACATAGTGGTGCCCTGTGTTAGGAACAGCAGCACATTCCCACAAGAAAGAAATTTCCACCAAATTACCAGTGACCCTTGCTCTGGGTGTATCTTTGGGGTTGCTTTGTGCAGCACCTGAACTCCTTATGGAATGAATTCTGTGGTGAAAAGTCTACAAGAAGTTGCTCCTCTTTAGGATAAGAAGGACTGGGATATGTGTTTTTAAAATAAAGGATAGGCAGGAGAAGCAGGGCAAGCACACAAAAGCACGCAGAGGTTTTATTGCTCTGGAAGGGGAGAGATTTGAAAAGGGAAGGTGAATTGTTTACCTTCAGGAAATGAATAATTAAACACAGTAACTTGCTGTGTGGAGATTTCACTGCAGCTCAGGTAATGGGAACAGTTCCCTTAGCAAATAAATAAATACAAACAGAAATTTCTGACACTTAAGGGCAATTTCTGACACTTGGCACACACTGCATCATTACACATCCTCGAGGCTGGCTCAGCAATTGCCCTGCTGCTTTCAGTGGGTCTGCCTGGGTGGCACCCTGCATTTTCTGGGGCAAGAGTTTGCTCAATCTCTGGTTGGTGGCACTTCCCTGGTGTCCTGCACGTGTAGCATGTTTAATTTAGAGCAACAATTTTAATTTAGAGCACCAGTGACAAGACCCCGTTTTCCCCTCTACTCCTCCCCTGCTGAAAGCAGTTGCTACGAAACACTGGTTAAAAGAAGTGTGGGAAGAGTATTTTTCAATGCCACGTGTTTTGGGAGGAACTGTCCCCACCCCCACCCCTAAACCCACCAGTGTTTGGCCCTGGGGACCTTGCTGGGCTCCTGATAACCATCTGGAAGGTAAACTCCCTCCCAACTCAGAATATTCTGTGCGTGACTTCAGGGGCTGCCAGGGAGGGAAGGTGGCACAGGGCTGGGCTGGCAAGGCTGGGGATGCAGCAACCTCATCCCAATGGCATCACTGTGGCATTCACATTTTCTGAAAATCTTTTCACCCAGGATTCTTCTTCTGGGAAGCTGAGAAGCCTCAGAGAAAAGGAAAACAATTCTTATCTCATTTGCTTCTCCTGTGTTTTGCTCCTTTGGAATGTGTTTGGAGATTGTTCACCCACAGGTGATTGTTCCATTGGATTCTGCTGTGAGTTGTTTTCACTCTTTGGGCAATCAGGGCCAAGCTGTGTTGGGACTCTGGAAAGACTCAGGAGTTTTAATTATTATCTTTTTAGCCTTTTGTAAGCATCCTTTCTGTATTCTTTAGTATAGTTTAGTATAGCATTCTTTAATATACTATAGTATTATAAAATAATAAATTAGCCTTCTGAGAACATGGAGTCAAATGCATCATTCCTCCCTTTGTTGTGGATCCCAGCAAATACAACACATCCCCACACCCTTGGTTTCTCCCTGATATTGTGTGCACGTGGCTGTGTGACACTGCCACCCCTCCTTCCTTTTCCCCAAAGCTTGCTTGGTGTGTCTGCAGCCAGCAGGGATCTGTGTGTGAGTGAATTCCTTCATGGTTTCACTTTTTGTGGGTGTTTGGCCCTAATTCAGCAGCTCCCAGGTGAGACATTGTTGGAACCCAGGACATTCCTCTGGCTGCCCTGGATGGCTCAAGACACTGGCAGGGGGCTCAGAGCCCTTGGCACGGAGTCACAAACACCTGTGCCTTTGATTTTAGCCCATGGAAACAATTACCAACTTTGTGTGAGGAGTTACAAGCCACAAGGGTTTGAGTAGAATGATAGTGAATTTGTCACAGGATGAAAAAGTAGAATTTTGGGGATTTAGAATGGGGGTTCAAGAGGCAAGATGGAGGAATCTGAGCATGTCCTGTTCTTCTCCTTCTTGGCCTCCATCTTCTGCTGTGATGGTGGCACTTTTGGATTGGTTTAGAGTAGAGACAGACTGTCTAACATAGGTGATAGGTATTGGAAAATTATTGTAAATAAAGTACAGGTAGTTTTTAGTATAAAAAGCCAACACCACCCCAAGGGCGGTCACTGTGTCACAACCCGACCTGCTGGACAGATCTCAGTAGGTCAGAGAAAGAATGTCATAGATAAGAGAAAATAAACAACCTTGAAAAGCAAAGCCAAAGAACCTTGGTTGTGGGGCTGGGCAAAAAGACTTTTTAATACCTCAGGAGCCATTTAGAGCACACAAAACCCGGGAAGACACGAGGTTTGAGGGGGCAGATCTGATGCATCTCAACCACCTGCATGTAAAACAAGGATTTCCTTTGGGGACTGTGCACCAGGGGATCACTTCTGGATGGTTGCACTGAGCTCATGGCAGAGGCAGGAGCACAGCACAAGGGAAGGCTGCTCACAAGCAGTGCACGTGGTTTCTGCCCAGCAGGAAGGGAAAGGAAATCCCTCAGGAAGGGATTTCCAGCCTGACTTTGCAGAGCTATTGCTGCACAGACAGAAAGCTGTGCTGAACTCAAGCTGTGGCAGCAGAAATTGCAGATCCAAAGCCATTCCCTCTTCTCCCAGCACTGGCAAACATCAATTTTGTGGCAGTCTCTGGCCCTAATTCCTCCCTTAAAGGGGTGGTGACTTGTCACAAAAGCTGAGGTGGATCATGGTTAGCAGTTGGATCTGATCATACCCTAGGTCTGTCCAACCTTAATAATTCTATAATTTAAATTAATTAATTTATTTTATTGTTTTATTTTTCCATGCACATGGGCAGCAGCTGGGTTTTGGCAACTTCTTCTTCTCTTCCTGGGTAGCAGATCAATTCTTTACTCCTGGCTGAGGGATATTTGCTTATTTGAGCAGTTCCTACCATTCTTGGAATTTTTGGTTTTACCTGGAGAAAAGACCTTTTTGTGCAGCATTTTGAGTGCATGGCAGTAATGCCTTGCAGCCAGGGATCCCCTGTGGCACTGGAAGAGAGCTGGATGCACTGTCCTCTCCTTAAAATTAAATAATGACATTTTTCCACTGTCTGGGCTTGCTAGTGCTGCCAAAAGTGGGTAAGTTTAAAGCAGATTTCCATGAGAGTTGCAGTTTTATTGTTGATGATCCCATTGATCCTTTTTGACAGTGGCACATTTGGAAAACAGCCCTTCCTGGCTTTTGGAGACCTTATTCCATGCAGCACTTGGTAATGGGTCTCCACCTTCCTGATTGATTAAATTCAGCCTCAGAGAGGCTGGTTTAATGCTGGGGAATAAAATCCTCCTTTATGTAAGATATCTTACCCTTTAGATGACAGGCACAGGGCAGAGATGAGCCATTACATCTCTAGAATTTATTTTTTTCCATAAAGAGCAGAGCTCACGATGTGTCACTGTTGAAAGACCAACATGGGCTATTTTTAGAGAAGACATTTTCAAGAGAAAAAGCTGAATTACATCACTGCTTTTGCTATTCTCTCTTCTCCCACAGGCTCATTTACAGATTATTTCCTTGCCTTTCCTCAGGGACCTTGCTCTGCTCGTGTCCACAGCAGATGTGGCAGTGAGATGGTTTTTCCCTTGGTTTTGTGGCTCCTCTCTTGTTCATCTCTTTAGAGCTGCATTAGGGATGTGTCATTTGCTTTTCCCATGAAAATCCTTCCCTTTCCACGTGTGTTTCCAGTGGCTGAACTTCAGGGAGGGCTCTGCCTCCAGCCAACAGGCACTAGGCTCTTGACTCCTCCTGACAAACTCTTGGAGCCCAACACTTTTGTGCTTCTCTGCAGATTCCTCAGAGCCAATAAGAAAATTTAATTTTTAATATTGTAAAAGAAAAGATTATTTCTATTGTAAAAAAAAAAAAAAAAAAAAAGATGATTTGCTTGAGGATGGGGTCTGTCTTAGACCTGCTCAAGGGCTTTCAAGAGGAAGAACCAAAGAGAAGGGACACAAGGGTGGGGACAAGAAGGCTGAGAGACAACCCTGCCAGGCTTTTTCCTTGTGCCCATATTTTACTTTTGGATAATGTTAGCCCTGAGAAAAATATCTTTCTTTTCATTTTTTAGGTGAGTCAGCTGGTCACTACATCAGTTTTATGACCCACCTATAAAAATACAGTTCAGATGCTGGAGGCAGTAATTAGCTCAGAGCTGAATCTGCACTGAATATACATTTATCATTCTCCTCAGTGGCAGTAACTCATTCATAACTCCTGAAATTAGTCAGTCTGGACCAGCTGAGGAATTTATCAAGCTCAATAAGAACAGCTTAGTTGGACAGGAATTGTTCTGAGTTTTTGAGGTACACACACTCCCAACACACATCCATGACCAACCTCCTGTGAATGCAACAAAACTCTATAAAAAAAGGCAATCAACTCCACAGAAATGCCAGCACAAGCCTCTCTTGCCTTCTTTAGCAGGGATAGGGCTTGTTGCAGGTTTAGGATTTGGGTTCAGGAAGGATTTAGACCACAGAAGTACAAAGGAGCACTTGAGTGATTGATACCCCACAATCTGCCACAGCCGGACTGGGAGCACTGGAGTGTCACAGCCCCAGTCACAAGAATCCCCATCCCCTGTACAGAATCATGGAATAGTTTGAGTTGGGAGGGACCTTTTAAAGGTCCCTGTATGGCCTGTCCTGTGTGTGGACACAACCCCTTTGCAGACCCCACATTCCTCCCTCGTACCCATAAACTCTGTGGCTTCCTGAGGTGTGGAAGGCTTGAGGCAGGGCACCAAGACTTCTTTAAGTCAGATTAAAGATATATTGAAGACATCCCATGCAATCCTGGTCAGTGATGCAGCTCCTGGCATTATTTATGGAGTTGGGACGGTGCCTCCAGCAAAAATGTGGGCTCAGATTTGCCTCAATCCATCAGTCATGAAACCTTGAGACCTCAAAATGCTCCTTTAAGGTTCTTTGGTGCTGTAACCTGGGCTACCACCAGCACTGCAGCAGGAAGAGATTTACACTGAGGTTCCTGCAGGTGTCTTCCACAGAAGACTGATAAAAACTCATTTTCCCAGTGACAGATTTACCCAGCACTTTTGTTTTATGTTGCCCAGAAGACACAACCTATGGAAGGGCTGCTGACTGATGGTGCTGCATTTGCACACACAGCAAAAGCTGATCTTCTCCCCAGCCTGGTCAAAGAGGATTCCTTGGCCTTATTTAAAAGCTTTTCATAGATCCCACTCATGACCTGGAAGATGGGACAGCACTGGGCAGGTATTGCCTGCTTTGGAGATGCTGAAATTAAGAATTTCCAGCACAGGGACTGGCCCAAGCCTACATGTCCATAACTATAGTTCCACTTCAGACACTCATAATCATAATTAAATTCAGGAATACATCGCTTTTGAGCTGTTACCACCTCACCCCTTCTGTTGAAACATCAACTTTAACCAAAGCATAATGAAATCTGTAATAATGATCCAGTAACCAAATAATTGCTCTGCTTGTAAGGCTACACATATGGTTAATTCCCCATCTCACTATAATGGCACTGGAATTAATATAAGTGTGAAATTCCCAATAATTTTATACTCTAACTGCTCTGTCCATGGCTTAACATGGCCCATTAATTTCTGTGCATGGCGATGTCAGGATGGACTCAGTTTCCAATCAAGTTTTCAATTTTCAGAGGGGATTTTTCTCTGTTTTTAACTTAACTTTTAGTTCACAGAAGCAGAGAATCATTTGGTTTGGAAAAGACTTTCATTATCATAGAGTCCTATTGTAAGTCCAGCATGCCAAGGCCACCCCTAAACTGTGTCCTCGAGAGAGGGAAAGAGAAAGAAAAAGAAGAAAGAAAAAGAGAAATAAAAATAGACAAAAAGAGAAAGAAAAAGAGAAATAAAAATAGAGAAAAAGAGAAAGATAAAAGAGAAAGAAAAACAAAAAGAGAAAGAAAGAAAAAAGAAAGAAAGAAAGAAAGAAAGAAAGAAAGAAAGAAAGAAAGAAAGAAAGAAAGAAAGAAAGAAAGAAAGAAAGAAAGAAAGAGAAAGAAAGAAAGAAAGAAAGAAAGAAAGAAAGAAAAAGAGAAAAAGAAAATGAGAAAGAAAACCAAAGAGAAAGAGAAAGAGAAAGAGAAAACAAGAAAGAAAAACAGAAAGAGAAAGAAAAAGAAGAAGAGAAAGAAGAAGAAAAAGAAAAAGAAACTAACTTATACTAACTTAGGCTTAGCACACCCGACCTGTTGTGTAAGAACAGCAAAAAAGCAAATTAAAAACAAACACAAGCCAGACTTCCTGGCAAAAAGCCATCACTTTAATTTCTTCCCTCAGTTGAATTGCAGTTGTAGACCAGGTTCAAACAGGTGGGCTATAAAAAAGCCCCACAAGTTTATGTTTGATAATCAAAGTGAATTGTCTTCAAAAACTCAAACGAGAAAATTCCTCCTAAATCAGTTGGGTGCCTTTGACTCTTTCCCTCCCTATCACAGGCTGTGACAAGCAGGGAATTTCCAACAATAAATTGCTGCACTAGTGAGTGGTTCTGCAGCTTCTCCTAGGACAGAAATTTAGGATGCTAGGAACAATATCTGTGAATGAAGAAATGTGATTGAAGGAATTCTTAAAATGCCATCTTGATAGGAGCAAAGGGGCCCACGATGGACTCCACTGTCAAAGTCTCTGTGAAAGCAATTTATGATCTATCAGGACTTATGAAAAATAAAAGACCTTCACGGGAATAGTAATCTTATGTCTTGATGATGAACCTTTCAGAGGCTTCAACTCTAAGTGCAGAAATGTATTATTAACGCACAGGCAGATCAATTTAACTGGATTCATGGCCAGTGCCTGCTTCAGGCACAGGAAAAAGGGGTCCCAAACCCACATTTTCCTGTTAATTTCCTGTTCTGCACCCATCATGCCTTAGAAACATAATGCAAGAGCACTCTAAAGCCTTACCAGTGGCTAATTAATTCCATTTATCTTAACCTGCTTTCCTTCAGGTCACAACCCATTACATTTTCACACACCCATCATTGCCCCGAGAGCATGCCCTGCAATTCTTGCCTCATGTCAGCTGTCACAGGGCAATTTATGAAGCCATTATAACCTGGATTTGTGTCTGGGCTCGTGGATTTGTTACCACTTCATAAAGCAGAGGTGCCATTCCCAGATGGATGAGCTGGGCTGTACAGCCTGACCAAGGCACACCCCCTGCCTCAGCCAGGTAAGGCTTTCCTGCTCCCATCAAAACTCTGCAGCAATGGAGACATCAGGAAGGAGCTTTTGGATCAGTTTCTATTTCTATTTCTATTTCTATTTCTATTTCTATTTCTATTTCTATTTCTATTTCTATTTCTATTTCTATTTCTATTTCTATTTCTATTTCTATTTCTTTCCTTGGCCTCTTCCACCTGCAAGAAAGTTGGGCCATTGATGAATCTGCATGGAGCATTGTATTCCTTATTAGAGAATTATTTCTGCAGAAAGAGCTCAATCCAAAGTAATATGCAATACAAAGTCATATGAAATCCAAAGTCACAAGACTTTATTTAAAGTTAATTTAAACCTGGTTTTTCTCTGCACTTTCACCTCCTCGGTGCCAGCTGAAAATGGCAAGGCATTTATAGAAACAGAATCCCAGAATGTTTTGGGTTGGAAACCTTAAATATCAACCAGTGCCACCTCCTGCCATGGGCAGGGACACTTTTCACTGTCCCAGGGTGCTCCAAGCCTTGTCCAACCTGGCTTTGGACACTTCCAGGGATGAGGTGAGGATTTACAAGGAAATTACACGAGACAGCCTCTAATTCATGTGCAAAGCATGGCAGGGGCAGATCCTGCAGTGATTAAAATAAATTGAGTTGCACCAGTAAATTTTGTCTTGAAACAAATGGAGTTGCACCAGTGAATTTTGTATTAAAACAAATTGAGTTGCACTAGTGAGTTTCGTATTAAAATAAATGGAGTTGCACCTGTAAATTTTGTATTAAAATAAATGGAGTTGTACCACTTTACACTGATGAAAAATGTGGTGCACATGGCTGCTCTTCATGCCTTGCCCACTTCCCACGCAGGCTTCCTCAAATCCAACACTGGATTCAGGAAGAAACTCTTTTGTCTGCTTTCCCTCACACAAGAAGCAACTTTAGCCCCGTAACTGTGATCCTCAAGGCTATTTAAGAATTTCTCTTTGCTGATTTTAACAGGGGTTATGTAACTGTCAGTCCTGAAGGACTCAGCCTATTTTGTCTCTCAGGAATTCCTGTTTGATTTTTGGGAGCTGTCTTGTGAGTATTTCTGAGATGCTGATTAGCTCTGGCTGGCCTAACCTGGGTGTCAGATGACTCAGAGTTGAGTTCAGGTGTAAAAATAGAATTATTTTGGTAAATGGGTGAACTGTGCCTGTTTTGTCAATCACAGGATAAAGGCACTCATGAGCACACCTGCAGTGGTAAACCAAGCCAACCAAAAAGAGAAGGCAATCAGGGTTTTAATAAAGCCCTTCCTCACATTTTTCCTATTTTACCTCTTTTTTGGTGTGTTGGTGGCAGCCCATGATGGTGGCACTGCTGTGTCCAGGATTACAGAATCACTCAAGTAAAGAAAATTCCTCCTCCAGAGCTCTGCCAGTCTGACCTTCATTCCTGGGTTAATTCCTTCTGCTTCCATTCCTGTGTTATTTCCTTCTGCCTCCATTCCTGGGTTTTTTACCTTCTGCTTCCATTCCTGGGTTTTTTTCCTTCTGCCTCCATTCCTGTTTTATTTCCTTCAGCCACAATTCCTGTTTTATTTCCTTCTGCCTCTCTTCCTGGGTTATTTCCTCCTGCCTCCATTCCTGTTTTATTTCCTTTAGCCACAATTCCTGTTTTATTTCCTTCTGCCTCCATTCCTGGGTTATTCCCTTCTGACTCCATTCCTGGTTTTTTTTTTTTTTTTTTCCTCTAGGACTTGTTTGGGTTTTTTTGTTTTGTTTTATTCTTTTCTTCCCTTCCTCTCTGTTTTGCTGTAAACCTTAGATTGTAGCAGTGATCATCAGATATCACACAAGGAAACAGCTGACTCTCTAATATTTGTTTTGCTTTAACACAAGTGCATAAAAAAACCTTCTACAGTTCCATTTCTTCATCAGCCTGCATATCATGGTGCTCCCACATGGATCTGAGTGGGCCTCACTGCTGGAAATGAAAATGTATCTGTCTTCAACTTCCATAAATAAAATTCATTTAGGGGTCTGTAGCTGTTATCAGTTTGTCTTGAGGGAATTACAGTAAAAAACCACGAATTTTTCACTCTGAAAATATGAGATATTCATGCAAATTCTCAACTGCTGAACTCCCACTCTCCTTTGCAAAGAATAATTTTTGTGCTGGAAATTTTTTTGTTTTACCGGAATAATACAAAAGGGACAAGATAAATGATGTGATCTCCCTTGGCTGAATCTCCAGCAAGGGCAAACTTACAAAGCTCAGAAAAAAATGTCAGCTTGAATTTAATCTATGGAATCTGATCTTTGTTTACAGCGAACTGTTGGCTTTGTCTTCAGCAGGGCTGGAAATGTAAGTGGTTCATCATTATGATGCCATCCAGATATGACAGTAATGAAACTATATCAAAACCTATCCCTAAACCCAGAAAAAAATTAAATAAAACAATGATTGAAGTGTTCAGTTCAATCCTTCTGCCACATTTGTTGTTTTGGCTGTTGTTTTCTACAGGGTGTACCCCAGGGAGGGAAGGAAAGGGGAAGATAAATTGTGGGAATGCCAAGAGGGAAGGGCACTAAAGCTAAGGAAATCAGGGAGAAAAACTGAAACTTCTAAGGAGGCCTCTTGAGTCTGGCAGGAAAACACAACCAAACCAAACCCAACCCAACCAAACCAAAATGGAAAATATGAAGGCAAATCCAGACTGAAAAATGGTGCAATTTTTCCCACAGAATGAACAATTTGCAGGTGTAAAAAAGCCACGTGCAGCAAGTTTTCCATCAGAAACGACCAATTAGTAAGACAGAACATGACCTGAGTGAGTCAAAACCAATATTGAGGAATTGAATTGAAGAATTTTTGAAGAACTCAGGGTGGGTGGTTCTACAGAGCCCTCTGAGCCTCATCATCTCCACATCCAAGTGCTGAAAGCCCCAGCTGACAAACACACTCCAGCAGATGCCTGCTTTTAATCCATTTAAGCCAGCAGGATGATTCAGTTACACATAACTACAATTAAAAAGCTCCATAAGTACTTTATGAGAGAGAGGGAGCAAGTGAGTTTGGTCTCCTCATGGTACCTTGAGCAGAACGTTGTGTCTGTGGATGGCCCCCACATCCCTCTAGAAAATTTCCTGCAGGGTTTTGTTTCTTACATTTTCCACATTCTTTCTGTGGAAAATCCCACAAAAATCCACTTTTGGAAGAGGTCAGTCTAAGGATTCATGAACCATGAGCTTTAGCATAAGTCTCTGTTAATTTGGTGAGAGTTCTTCTCTATTTGACTTCTTATAGTATGTGTTGTGAATCTGTTAAGATTGTGGTGGAAATATATTTGCAGTCATAAGGTACTAGATAATCATAATATTATATTTAAAAATATAATATATACAATACAAACATATAAAATATTTATAAATTTATGTATATAAACATATATAAATATATCTATATAAATACATAAAAATTATATATATAATTATATCCATATGTAAATATATAAAAATATGTTTATATATATAAATATATAATATGTAAAATATATAAAATATTATACCATTAATATAATATAATATAATATAATATAATATAATATAATATAATGTAATGTAATACAATACATTGATATATAATATATTATATACTATATATTATATACTATATATTATATACTATATATTAATACATTATATATTAATACATTATATATTAATACATTATATATTAATACATTATCTATTACATTATTAATATAATAATCATACAAAGTGTATTTCAATAGTAGGGAGAGCTTAAGCTCCTCTAATTGTTTTTCTCAAGTCTTTAATTATGTCATATGTCAGTGGTACATATTTGGGATTTGTATTTTGTTTGCCATATTTTATTGGTATGGCTATTATTTGTGTTGATGTCATGTCAAAATCTCCTTCCTTTCGTGTTTTTTTTTTTTCTAATTTTTGCTTAATTGGTAGAATTTTGGATGCCTCTTGAAGAATCTTTTGTATTATTATTAGAGCTGGCTCTTGGAATACGAGGAAATGGGCTAATTCTCTGTTTTTATTCTGTAGGTTTGTGTCTTGCAAAGATGCAAAGGCTTTTTTCAGGCTTTGAGGGTGTATTTTCATTCCTTCATTCACTGTGCCTAGACACAAATCTAACAGATTGGGACACCTGGGAGGAGGAGGAGTGAGGGACATTTCCAAAGGCACCAGTGCTGAGTTCCCTTGGTGTGGGACAAGGGGCCTTGTGCAGGTTCTGGGTTTAAAGATCATTTAAACCTTCTCCATTTAGTCATAAAAACAATCCCTGTTTGTCAGCTCAGGGTTTCTGACTAATGAAAACAGGTTGATTTTTTCACCCGAGCAGCAAGACTTTTCTTTCCCCCAGGAGAGAGTTTATCCATAAAGTAGGACCAAGGACCACACATCACTCTGCAAACATCGCCCAGTGCTGGCTCACACCATCACTCAGTGATGCTCATCACATATATTTTATATTTTGGCTGCACTGGCCCTGAAATGCTTACAGCCACATTCTCAGGCACTGTGGCCCATAGAAATGCTCAATAAATTAATTTTTCGGGGTGTTTGTTCATGTTGAACTCAGTAGCAATCCAGTTCTTTTTGAGTTTATAGTGGTGGAGAGTTAAAACCACACCTGAAGTGTCCCAAACTAGGTAAAATGAAATAAAAATACAGTAAAGCCTATTAAGAAAAGGGGTTTTTATTACATATACATCTTTCTGTGTTGGAGTTTCTACTTGATTAAAGCATTGACACACTTGTTGGTGGAGAATTTAATGTATTTTTGTGTGGCTGGAGCACAAAACATAATTTGAAGTCTTTTACTGCAGCAGGTAATATCAAATTGAGGACTTTGGTGCCTACATCAGAAATGCTGGGAGAGGTTTATATTCATTTGGATTTTATAGCCCTAAATCTGTTCTGTCCTTACCCTTTCATTCCCTAAAGGAACCGAGTGTGGTGTTTCTCTTCTAATGAAACACTTTTATTGCTTTGGGTTTGCCCTGTTCTAAACCAGAGCAGCAGTGAGAGCATTCAGCAAATTGTTTGTTCAAATCTCTCCCCAGACTGAAGGAGCTCAAGGCCACATCCATGACACACACAGCCCTCAGTGAATTGTGTATAAACATGACACACACAGCCTTCAGTGAACTGTGTATAAACATTACACACACAGCCTTCAGTGAATTGTGTATAAAATCCTGACTATATGAATTAGCACCAGGTCTCCCAATTCAAGCTTTATCCTGCCAGTTTAAAGCACAAACTTAGCTCAAGCCAACCTAACCCAACCCAACCAACCCCACAGGAACACAGTGGATTTTACAACAATTTTTCCTAACAGATTAATGTTAGGAGAGGCATTTTGTGTCAGTGTTTTTAGACTGTGACCTAAAAATGTTGTCCAAAATGCTGGTTCAAGACTGCAAGGGGTATGCTCAGGCTAATGTGGTGGAGACAGGTTTGTCCCACATAATTTTAAAACTGGTATTTATCATCCAGCCATTCACCTGAGCTGGCAATGGACTCAAAAATTTTCTGATGGGGAGAAACACAAAAATGTTGTAGCCATGGGGCACCCTGAAAGTGCAGGTATTCTGGATTCTGCAGGAAAATTCTGTATTTACACCCAGAAATGTTTCTGCATGGATGAGAAGCCAACACTGGATCCAGCAGAATCCAGGGCAAACTTCCACAGGGATGAGAGGCTGGTTCACACGCCATGGCCTGTCCTGGTATGACTCTTCTGCCAACTGGCATTGACAATTAATCTGTGGCAATTTATTCCAGTTTCCATGTCTTTCTACCCATTCATGGACCTTCAGAATAAAATCCCATTCCAAGAATCCAGGGAGGATCACAGAGAGGAGGGAGCACACAGGGAAAGGAATCATGCTGCACACAGTTCTTGGGAAAAGCTGAGAGGAGGCTGCTCTGGGTTTCAAGGTCGTTCTAACAGCAGGGACAGGACTCAGGGTAAGGACACAGGAAAGCCAGCGAGCAAGGAAAAAAATGGGCAGATGGAAAAGAAAAGAGAATCTTTTTATCTGGTGGTACATGACATAAAAAACAGGTCCAGAGGTATCAGTATCAGCAAGCAGCTCATCTAATGCTCTGAATTTACTATGGAGGGTTCCTGGTTTTCCTTTTTTTTTTTTTTCCCTGGATAACTTCTGATCACATCTCTTAATTTTGGTGATTTCCATTTCCTGCCAAAATTTATTCATGACTGGTGTCCCCTGATGTCAGCGTGGCCTTTAGATAAACAGCCCTTCTCCCTCCCTAATGTTTGCTCCAGCTGATAACACTGAGTTTGAAAGGCAAACAAATAACCCAACTCCTTTATTCCCCTCATTTATCACCCCAGGAGGGAAATCTCACAGTTGCAGACAGCGAGCGTGGGATACTCATTCAGATGAAAAATGGATGATGATGATGATGGTGTCTGCACAGAGATTTCCTGCCTGAAATCCTGCAGGGATCTGGTCACCTGAGCCCAGGGAACTATCCACATGCAGGATCCTTCTCCCAAAGGATTGAACAGCATTCCAGACTCCAGGGAACAGATTAATTAGAGCCCACTGTCTGTGGGTGCACATAACACACACAGCTCATGTGCAAGTACTTATCCCATAGATAACTAAAATTTGTTATGGGAATTTGGATCTGACTCCCATCCTCATGGAAGAAAAAAGGTTTTATTGAGTCCCTAAACACCTTTGACCAGGATATCCAAGAAATGAGCATGTGGCTGGGAGATGGACACAGGACTGACAGGAGCCCCGCAGTCCTCATTGTGGGTTTGACCTGATAAAATCTTTAAGATTCAAAAACACCTCTAGGACCATCAAGTCTAACTTCAGAAAGGATTAGATATAAAATATAAATGCAAACATTCTGGACTCTGATAATCAATTTATTCCTTCTCCATATAAGTCAAATGGCAGCAATCATGGATTTCTTTTTCCTTTCAAATGAGAAGAGGATATGAAATCTTCCCAAAGTACCCCACCTCACATGCATTTGCAAGGTAATTTTTGGTGCATTGCTTAAGAGGGGCAACAAAATGAGGTGGAAATTTTGAGGCTACTTACTGAACTCACAAAGCAGTGCTCAGACTCCCCACTTTCAAACAGGATGACATCCTTGATGAAGACTGCGATGGCTCTCATGATGAAGGACATGAAGAGGTGCATGTGAATGTAATTTCGAGTACAGTGTAGTTTTCTGTTGGGAAGAAATGAAGCATTTCTGAATAGCAAATCTTCTCAAAAGCATTCTTTTTATATTTACACATTTCTTCTACTATGACATAGAGTCCCAATTAAACATTCGAAACCCTGAGGCAGGCTCCGGTCTGATGAACATCACCACAAATCCACTTAAGCCTCTTTAATTCCACAGAATGTGACAATCCATGTATCTGCAGCAGAACTGCTGCTTTTTCAATCCTCAGAAAAACAGGAAAAACTACAGGATGACAGAAAACAGGTCCATCCCCCTGCTCTCCACTGGAAAAGAAATGTTTTTGATTGTGCAGACTGTGCTCATGATAAAGGGCTTTTTTCTACAAAATGTTTCTGCTGCAATAATTCTTTTCAAAGTGAAATGTCTTTTCAAGCAGGCAAATAAATTCTTAGCATCTGTTCCCAGAATTAACACATATTACAGACTTTCGAGACTAATATGAACTATATTTTCACTTTAAAATTACTGGTTGTTAACGATACTGAGAACTACACCAGAGTTTTTCTATCCCTTGCCTGCTAATATTTTGAAGATGAATTCCGATCAAGTGGGAATTTTTTTAAAAGAGAATTTACACCAGCTAAAGTGAAAGGCCTGATAGTCTGGAAAAGGGTGCTTTGTAAGACACCAGAACCACACCAGACCTCACTCAGCAGCACAATGAAATTATCACCTCTTAATGAGCCAGTGGGCCCTGGCAGGGGTTGTTTCCATCATAATCTCTGATGATGGCAAAATAATGGGGCTGAACTGAGTCCTCTGTGCCTGCAGGCCAAGGCAAGTCAAGATAAGCTGGTTCCCACCAAGGAAAAACAGGATCCTCAATGGTTTCATCAGCCTGGCTGGCACTTTGTGCCTTGTGGAGGTTGTTGGCATGTGTCTGATTGACTCCTCCATTGTAAGAGCAGTGGAGAGAGCACTTGGGAAGAGAAGTGCTGCGTTCCTGAAGGGTGAGGCCAGCCTCGGTGTCAGTCACTCTAGAAAATGTGCTCTGTCTTAAATGAGGAGATGGAACCTCATCCAAAGGGCTCTTCCATCCCAGCTTTTTGCTCATCTCCCTTTGTATAAATTAATTTATAATAGGAGATGACATAGATGCAGACATCTTCATTGGAGGCACCCAAATTTAGATGCCTGAATCTATTGCAAAAAACAGAGAGCAAGAATTTATCCATTTGTTACAGTGTGGGATTCCAACGCCACTTGGTGAGCTCCAGACTATCTGCCCATCCATCCATGGTCTCCTGGTCTCCTGCAGGCCCTGCATCCTATCTGCCACACTTGTGCCCATCTCAGGGACACCAGCAAGTTTAAATGGCCCTGGGTGTCTCTGTCTTGCCATAGAGTGACAGCAGGAAGTGTTTTTGGAAAAGACTTTGGGAGGAAACAGGGTGCCCAGAGAAAACTGTGGATGTTCCATCCCTGGCAGTGCCCAAGGCCAGGTTGGATGGAGCTTGGAGCAACCTGGGACAGTGGAAGGTGTCCCTGTGCATGGCAGGGGATGGAGTGAGATGATCATTAAGGTCCCTTCCAACCCAAACCATTCTGGGGTTTTGTGATCCTGGATTTTTTGGATGCAATTTTGGATACCATTTTGAATTCCTACTTTAGGTAGAAATTCCCTGGTATCCATATACAGGACACTATGGACTGTAACCTTTTAAGAGAGATCCATCATAGAGCACTCTGCCTTTGGTGAGATGAATCCCCTTAAATAATTGGATTTTGTTTACAACTCCCACACAAACGTCACAAATCACACACCAAAACACAGCCACACTGATGATGGAGGAACTTTCCTCCCTTATCCAAGACAGACTGACAGAAATCTTGGGCATCTTCCTGTAACACTCAAAACCTGCACAGCTGTCGCCTTGTTCTTCCAAGTTCTTCTATGCCTTCTGATGCTACATTCTCGTAATGAAGATTCTCACGCACTTTTCCATAAATTATTATTGTTTTACATTCTTTTCTGGAGGAGGACAAATTTGATGGACTGCTGGTTTGTCCAGTGTCACTGGAGAGGTGGCACTTTCACCCTCTAATCCACTGTCACTTTTGAAAGTCTATAAATGTTGGAGTCAGAAATTAAACTTCCCTTTCTTTTTTACCTTGGTGATTCCATCATGCGTGTCATTTTATTTCATGTCCTATAGCAACACAGCCTTATTTTGTGTCCTGTGTCCACACAGCCTGTAAATCACCAGCCTCTGAGCCCCTTCCCTGATTTTTTTTCTGCTGGTGGCCTTACCTGAAGAGACACAGGATGATCATGGCAGCTGTGAGGGCAATGAGGGACAGGGTGTGCCCGATGGTGTAGCCGGTCTTGACCGTTCCGTAGAACGCTGTTTGCTGGTGTGAAAGAAAGAAAACAGAGCTTTCAAAGAGGTCCAAAGAAATCCTAAACACAGCATCACTGACTGCTGGGACAAGGAAGTCATCATTCTCCTTTCTCACAGAACACCTCTGACTCCTTCACCCTTTAAAATCCCATGCAGTAATGAATGTGACTCAAACACCGCCGGTGTGAGTGCGGAGAACTCATCTGGGTGCAGCAGGGCTTGGACCACTCCAAACCCAGGTTAAAATTACACAAGGGAAAGGTTCCTGCTGGAAGGAGGCTGATTTGACACCTGCAGAGACAGCTCCAGCCCAAAACCTCGTGGAGCAGGAGTGACCAATGTTCAGCTAAACAGTGCACGACACTGGGTCTGATGCGGTGAGAGCAGTGAAATTAATTTTATTAAGGAGGTCTGAGGACAGAACTGTCTGGGAAATTGGTTTGCATTTTTGCTTTTGAGGGACTTACACCGTTGTTTAGGCAAGTAAAACATTCTCACTGTTAACTCAGAAATATGTGCTAAGTGGGAAATTGGTTCATGGTTTTTCTCTTTGATAGCACACAGAGGGAATCTCTGAGCATGGCACAGCAAAGGGCTTGGATCCAACAGGGAATCCCAGTCTAAATAAAACGGGCAAATAAGCTCTCCAAAGCTGTCTAGCAACACTCTAAACCAATAGAATTTGATTTTCAGCTTGAAAAAAAAAGAAGAAAAATTCAAGAGGTAAAATTATTTAGACATTTATAAATTTAAAAAAAAAATCCAAGTTTTAATGAGAATCTGACTCTATTTATGGAAAATTTTATATTTTCCAGCTCTTGACTGACCCTCCTCTGCTCTTCTTGTCACCATCTTCTATAAACAACCAAAACCATAAAGAGCAGGTTAGGCAGAAAATCTAAACCCAACCTTGTTTGGAGAAGTACTCTTCCATAACATCGAGGGTTGACATTTTTATGTGCTATTTTCCCAGGCTTGAACAAGTATTTGGTGCTTTACAGAAGCAGGGAGGCTGGGATGAGTGTCAATCCTTTAGCATTTGCACAAGCCAGCTTGGAGAGGTGTTAAAACAAGCTATTTTTCAGAGATAACACTGGTCACATCTTTGACCACAGATCTCAGAGGTGGTTGAAGCATCACGTCCTTCCAGGCACATCACTGAGAGCTTTGGGTCACTCTGAATAGATAATTCAAGGCTTTCAGGACAATTCATCTGCCTGGTCTCGCCCAGATAAAGCTCTGCAGGTGGGGCCTCACCTGAGGGGGGCAGAGGGGCAGAATGCCCCCTGTCCCTGTGGGATCAGCCCAGGACACAATTGGATTGCTGAGCTACAGGTGCACATGGTCAGCGCGTGTTCAGCCTCTCTTCCACCACAACCTCCAAGACAAAATCTTCTTTCCAGCCTTCCTGGAGTCTCAAAGGCAGCTCTGACTTTTCTAATTAAAGCAGCTAACCTCCCTCACGTTTAATCTTTCTCTATTATCGCTATTTTTGATGGCACCAGGAGGTGCAGGAGGAAGAGGCTGTCCCACGCTTCATTTAGGAGAGCAAAGTAGCCCTTCTGCTTCTTAGAGTTATTCCCAGGAGCAAGTTATGCATAGAAGGTTCCTGTTGTTATTCAACAAGCAAATCCCTGCTTTCCCCTTCATATTTTATAGTGATTAATCCCTGTTGTGCAGAGAAGGATGGTTCTGCATGCAGCTTTAATGCAGGATGTGGGGTCATCTCTGCTCTGGAAACAGCACATAATGGCTTCTCACTCTTCACTGCACTTGCTAGTGACAGTTGGTTCCTATTTCAGAGATATCAAAGCAGAGAATTTGACCCAAGATCATAAATGGAATTGAAATTTCACTCAGGGTCCAGATTATAAAATATTCTTATTAGGAAAGAAAGTGATGTAGATAAGCGGAGGCAATGCCTGCCAGGATGCCTGACTGTTTTACAGAATGAAATCAGGAAAATTCATCATTGTCTCTCTGACTTCTAAAAGCTTCTGCTTAATTTAACTGGAGTGTGATAATAACAGTTATTCAGGGTAGGTGCTAAATTGAGATTAACTGAGATTTATTTTCCTTGGTTTCTATTCAGTAACCTCAACATTTGTCCCTTGGTTAAAAATGGGAAACATTTACAATTTTGGGAGGAAAAAGAGAGAAATACTGATATGAAGTCTTTCAGGAGTCAAGTGTTTTGGGGTTCATGCCATTCAGCCCAAAGTCATCGGGGTTCTCTGGAGAGTAAATGAAAAGGAATTTCTTTGGAGAGAAATGTGGGCTAAATTGACCTCTGGAGGTTTCTCTATTTCACCATTTTCAGGACAAACCTGAACCATCAGAGACCTGCTGTTGGAACCCTGGATACTGAGAATTTTAGACTTTCTGTGTTGAAAGGCGCAGATCCTCAAGAGAACAATGCATTGACCTGAAGCTATAGAAAAAGCTTCCAAAATTGATTAATAACACCAGGATTGGGAGTGTGTAGCTTAAATAAAAGTGTGTGACATCACACAGTGGAACACTTAAGAGTTTAAAGTTTTAGAATACAGTAATATATATAAGGCAAGATAGAAGTTTTAAAGCAGTAGCTAACCCTTCATCTTCACCTTCTTCTTCATGAGTTTAAATAGTATTTTATAATTAGATAGAAAAGTCCACATTGCAGAACACAAGTAGTTATTAAGTTAAAAATAAAGATAAATTAATTTCTTAATTAGATAGTTTTTCCTTAAAAGACCTTATAGAGATAAATGTGAAGCCATTTCGTAGCTTATTAGTGAAATACTGTAAAACTCACAACTTGTAAGACTAGATTAAAAATAAGAATTAATAAACATCTGAATCCAAAATACCATCCCTACATATTTAATCCCGACCCTGACCAAAGCAAAAAACCAAAATAAAACCACAAAAACCCTGGGGTGGCCCCTCTGAGCAGATGGAAGCACAGCAGGGAGAAGAGCATCACCTCTGACAGAGGAGCAGGATAACAACCCCACTCCCCATTTGCTAATGCACCATTTCTAAAGGTCAGCTTGGAGAGGGGCTCATCATCCCTGCATGGACCCCAAGAGCAGCACTTTGGGGCCTCCATCATCTGCTGCTGTAGGCACTGCCAGAATTCACAGCTAAGGCCTCACACACTGCCCTTATTTATTTTTCATTTTTTTTGTTGCTGTTTCTGACCTGAGACCAAAAGTTCATGAAGTTCTTAACTCCTGGAAGCTTATCAGTCTTTCCTAGACCTCATGTCCTGTACAGCCTGCTGTTTTTTTTTTCTCCTCCCTTTACTTCTTGCTCCCCAAACTCACTGCCAATTCGACAACAAGAAAACAAAAATCTATTCTTCTTCACAGGCTGCTACTGCATGTTCACCCCCTCTTCAGCCACCTTTCACACAAATTGGAAGAAAAAAAGCAAGAAAAACACTGTGGAAATCAAAGGAAAATAATTAAGAAAGAATTAAAAGAACACAATAGAAGTTCTCCTGGTAACACAGAACTCTGGCAACGCTGCAGGCTGTTGGGTGGCAGGAGCATGTCCCAGGAATTCCCAAATCCCCTGTGCAGCAGGAACACTCTCAGGGTCTATTGCTGGTCACAGTGACCCTGAGATGTGTCAGAAAGTCTCTTTTCCTGCCCAGCAGTCAAAGAAAGAGTCAGAGCTCTTAATTTCTCAGTCTCAAGGTTGTTTCTTGTGTCTTATCTATAAAATTCTTTCTCCTGTCCAGCCAAGGTCCGCTCAGCAGGTCAGTCAGAGGCACACCAGCCACCCCAGAGGTGTTGTTATCTTTTTATACTAAAAACTATGCGTACAATATTTACAATTACTTCCCAATACCTACCACCTATGTTAGACAGTGAGCTTCTACTCTAAACTGTTGCAGACATCTTTTATGAAAATCCTTTCCTCAGGATTTTTCCTCTTGAGAAGCTGAGAGGCCTCAGGAACAAAATGTAAACATTGATTATCTGCTGCTGTGGAATGCAACAGGTGCACCTGGGATTGGTCTCATGTGGTTGTTTCTAGTTAATGGCCAATCACAGTCAGCTGGCTCGGACAGAGAGCTGAGCCACAAACCTTTGTTATCATTCTTTCTTTTTCTATTCTTAGCCAGCCTTCTGATGAAATCCTTTCTTCTATTCTTTTAGTATAGTTTTAATGTAATGTATATCACAAAATAATAAACCAAGCCTTCTGAAACATGGAGTCAAATCCTTGTCTTCCCTCAGCCTGAGACCCCTGTGAACACCGTCACACAAACCAATTTAAAAGTGCCAACATCACAGCAGAAGATGGAGGACAAGAAGAAGGAGAAGAAAGGCTGGACACACCCAGATCCCTCCATCTTGCCCCCTGAACCCCCATTCTAAAAACCCCCAAAATCTAGTTTTTCTTGTAATAAATTCACTATCATTCTACTTAAACTGTCGTGGCTTGCAATCCTTCATATAAGGTTGGCAATTGTTTTTTCCAAGGGCTCAGTCAAAGGCACAGGGTGTTGGGCTCTGTGCTGAGGTCTCTGAGCCCCCCGGGCAGGGGCTCGAGTCCTCCAGGGCAGCCAGAGGAGTTTCCTGGGTTCCTACAGGACACCAGCCAGAGCTCTGGGTGGGGGCCCTTGCACGGCAGAGTTGGAGCTGTGGTTTCTGCAGGCACACAGCTCAGCCTGAGGGAAGGACACTTGAGGATGTGAAGCGCTGGCGGACCCTGAGGCAGACTAAGGCTCTCTTCAGCACAGCCCTCAAGTTCTTTGTGCACCTCTGCCTTTGGTCTTTTCTGTTTTTTTTTCCCACTCAGAGCTGGCTTAGATTCCCTGTTAACTCCTGGAGTGCCTTGGCAATGTGTGACCGTGCACAGAGACCTCTCACCACATTGAGTCACAGACTCCCAGAATGGGTTGGGTTGGAAGGGACCTTAAAAATCATGTCACTCCACCCCTGCCATGGGCAGGGACACCTTCCACTACCCCAGGCTGCTCCAAGCCCTCTCCAACCTGGCCTTGGGCACTTCCCAGGGTGGGACAGTCACAGCTTCTCTGGGCAACCCGTGCGGGGGCCTCACCATCCTCTCAGTGAGGAACTTCTCCCCAATTTCTCATCTAAACCTGCCCTCCTTCAGCTTAACACCATCCCTCCTTGTCCCATCACTCCATGCTCTTGTGAAAAATCCCTCTCCAGCCTTTTTTGTAAGCCCCCTTTAAATACTGGAAACACATATTAATTAATTATTGAGATTCCTATGTCCAACATTCACTAACACTGAGGTATGTTTTAAACAGCAACAAAAAAAAAAAAAAAAAAAAGCATGAGCAGAGGTTTAATATAAACACATTAAGCTATTATATAAAAACATAAATACTGCAACATGTGATTGCAGTGAAGTATAACTTTCCATGCATAAGCTTTTTCTTGTTGACTGTGGGACTGCTTCAGGTGATTAGTTTAGATTAGATGCTGAACTTTGAGTTAGGTGAGGTGAATCTTGCTTCTACCATTTGTTATCCTCTTTAGACTTTACCCTTCATGTCTCAGCATGCAGCAAACCAGTAACAAACTCCTTCCTGTGGAATGACAATACTCTGCAAAGCTAATTATACCCAGGTCAGTGATTGCTAATTTATACACAAATATCCCAGAGAACTTCTGGATTTTCTATCAAAATTTAGTAAAATTTCATGAAAATATGTGTTCTCTACAGTGATGTGGATATTTAGCTGTTTAGGATGTGCAGAGCAGCAAAAGATAATTTTTATCCTTTTAGAGTTTTTGATGATTATGTTGCCATAGAAAGATTGGAACCACCATATCTACTTAAGCATAAATATAAACGTGGAGGGCTTGTTTCAAAGTACACTGTAGAAAATAAACACCTAAAGTTATGTGTGGGCATCATATGGACAATGATCTGATCTTCTCAGGTCCTGACATCCTGGAAATTTTGGATGCTCCATCCCTGGAAGTGTTCAAGGCCAGGTTTGAACGGCCTGGTCTAGTGGAAGGTGTCCCTGCCTGTGGCAGTGGGTGGATGGGATGATCCTGAAGTTCCTCTCCATCCCAAGGTGTGGAAACCCAGGGCACTGGGAATATTTCTGTGTCTGCTCTGGGGTGCCCTGACCCCCAGGGCAGCACTGACTCTGACCCTCATCCATGGAGAAAGTTTCCTAAACTCTAAAATAGACTGGAATCCACAAAAGTGTGCAATAGATTCTAGAGAGCAGTGTAGGTGTGTCACTTGGTGAGAAATTGAGGTTTTGGGGTTTTTAGTGTGTTGTGGATGGAAGCAAGATGGAGGGCACAGGGTGTCATCCTGGGTTTCTTCTTCATGCTGCTTCTTCCTCCTTCTCCATGGGTTTGGGTGGCATTTTGTAATTGGGCAGAAAAGTCCCCATTGCAGCTCTGTGGGATCAGTTATTGGGTTAAAAGGGAAAATAATCCAGGTGTCAGTTCTGAATTGGATAGTTTAGTCTGAAAAGCCCTTGGAACAAGAGATTGTTGGCCATTTTGTGCCTTCTGATGAAAAGCTGCTGAACTCCCAGCAGTGAGACTGTTTTACTGATAAGAAACAATAAACACCTGAGTGTGAACATGAAATAACATCTCAAGTGCCTTCAGTCCAGACCCAGAGAAACCCACACCTGGAACCACCACACCATTCCATAATTCTATGAGTCTATGACATCAAAGGGAAGATAATTTCCTTGACCAAACATTTGAACTCTGCTTCCAAGGATCCTCAAGAGGATCCTTCCCTCTTGAGGAATCAGAGGGGAATGGGAAAAGTTTGGCATGGGAAGATCCTACAATTCTGGTATTGATCTCTGTTAAATCTTGATGCCCACCCACCCAGGTTTACAAACCTCTTCCCCTGGAGTGCTGTTGGAATCATATCCACAAGCTACAGCGTAGGGTGCAGGATACACATCTGACCAGCCCTGGCTTGTACAATTCCTGGTCACATTCCCTGCAAGAAAAGAAAAAAAACATTATTTAAAAAGAAACCTTCAGCTCACTGTTAAAACCACTTCTGCCTCTTGTGGTATAAATGCCAAAGCACAATTCTTGTAACACTTAGAGAAAAACTCTCATGCTTTTCCCCTGTTATTAATTTTTCATATTACACAGAGCTCATAAATGGGAGGCATCTATTCTGTTTTAAAGTCCAGACCGAAAAGTACATTTTAATACAGAGGTGCACACAAAACATCCCTTCAAGTGGTACCATGCTGCCAGTTGTACCCAGACCTTTGGTTCCTGGCACTGCACCAGTATTGTTTGAATGTTTTATTGTCACATTGACTTTGTTCCTGGAAAATTTTTTATCTAAACAGAGCAGTGAAGTATTTATGCCTTTCACTGTGCCTGTGAGAAGCCAGGACAGGGATAGATAAAGGGCTCATTTCACACCATGCAGATAAGGCTGGGGGTCTGGAAACCAAATGCAGTCCTCCACACCCAGACCTTGCCTACAACTGAGCCCTGAGCAAATGTGATTCCTGAGAAATGTACTGCACTCTGGTTTGTGAACAAAACACTTCAAAATTTGGCTGTGAAGGGAGAAAATCCACACACTGACAACCTGTATTGCCTGTTTCAACTTGCACACTCCAGGGCAGGAAGATTTCCTGGACTGTCAAGCTCGCTGAGTGCCTGGGGCCTCTGACCAGCCAAAAAGAGCTTTAATTAACACAAGAACATCTCACTCCCTCAGCCAAACTGTCAAAACTGAGGTTTACGTGGCTCTTTGGTACTCAGAGCTGCCTGATCCATCCAGGACTGTAAGAGCAAAAAGCACTTTTCACTTTGTAAAACATCTCTGCTCCCTGTCCCAGCCGGACCTCAAACCCACAGCAGCTTAATCCAGCCAAAGGAGGAGAGAGCAGCACTCAGGACAAGCCTTATCCCAAGAGGTTTGTGGGCTAAAAGGCCAAGATATGGGCTGGTCAAAAAATAATAAAACAGAAATGCACCCAACAGCACATTGTAAATTCCCCCAGCGCCTCCCCTGACCACCAGTGCCCACCCTGCCCACCTCACTAAAATCCCATTACTGGGGCATTCCACTGGTGCCATTCACCTCGCAAAACTGGAAAACTGGTCAATACGCCAGAATGAACAAACAGAAATAAAACTTTGCTTCTTAAGGTGAAAAACGACACCAGTGAAGCTCAAAGAGCTTTGCAAACATTTCCAACAATTGAGCTCTTTGCACACAAGAGTAAGAAAAGTCCTGCAAATGCGACCAAATCAATTATTCAGCTGTGAGTCACAAAAATATTTGAGTATCACCTCCAGCAATTTCTGACACTTCAGTAATCTGAGCATCTTCCCAACCACGGGCCTGTTCTGCACTGAGAACAATCCCCTGCCTGAAGTCACTTCTCCAATCCCTGTCACAGATGGATTTTGACATTAAATTTGCTCCTCTAATCTGTCTTTGCAGCAGATCTGAATCTGGGAGGTGTTGTAAAAGCAGGGCCTACAATGCAGGGAAGAATGTGAGGAGAACTCCATTGATTCAGAAGGATAATTAATTACCTCATTATATTATTATTCTATACTATATTACACTACATCTAAACTGAAACTGCACAAGCACCCAACTCAACCAAATCTCCTGACCAACCATCAGGACACAGCTTGCAGAGATGGGTCAAGGAAACAAAACACTCACACCAGAATCCAATCAAGCAAATTCCTTCAGGTAAACAATCTTCCAACACGTTCAACGTGTTCCAAAACACAGGAGCAGTAGATGAGATAGGATTTGGTTTTTTTGGAAAATCACTCTTTTCTCTGCTTCTCTCAGGTTCAGAGACTGCGAATCCCACAGGGAGGGCTCTCAAAGGTGCTTTTCTTCATTTTTCCATGGGCTGCTGGCCCAGGCTTTCCCTGCATGGCCACTGTTTGCAGTTCTTTCCACCAGGGTTCATATCAGGATCATAAAGGATCTTGTGCAAACAAATCAAGGACACGACTGTTGGGTGCTTTCAGCTTTTCTGAGTTATGCAATTTCTGTTATTTCTTCTTTGTTACAATGGATCCCATTATCTGAACTTCCCTGCTTCCCATTTCCTGCTCAAAACTCTGTTTGGGGATGGCTTAAGATTTCACAGTGGTTTTCAATCTTTGTTTCTTATTCTCAGTGAGCTAAGGTGTGCTTCTTTCAGCTTATTTTTCTCCTGTTTCTTCTTTTCAATTGCACTTCCTCACAATTTTATGATTATTTAAAAACTCTCACCTCTCTCAATACCTACAGAAATTGTCCCAATGCTTTAGCAGATGTGGAAACCAAGGTAGAAGGAAAATCAATGACAAAGCATCCGTGGGATTAAAAAACTAATTATAAAAATTACTTTGATTTTAGGGAAACAGAGGAAGAGTTTAGGGAAACTTCCCAGAGAATTTTTCCTGCTACCCTTTGCAGCTCATGTCACCTTTAGATGTGGAAATTCACACACATGTTGTGATACAAGGCACCTTTCTAAAACCTCTCATGTTCACCTGACGTCTGAGAGGTACAAAAAGTAAAAGATTAGAAAATAAAGATTTGATCACACCACAATTTGCCTCAAGTAATGGATGATGTCTGTCCTCAGACCAAGTAACATTTCTACTTACTGCTATTTAAAATATCACTTTCTATACTGAAAATGAGCATAAAATTTGGGAAAGTGCCTCACAAGCTTAGCCTTCCTCTGAGGTTCACAGGCTCAGGTTAGACTGAAGTATCACAAAGATTTTTATGTTCCAATGTCAAATCCCAGCTCTGCTGCAGATCCCTGATAAAAATTAGACATTTTTTGTGGTCTCACTGGCTCTTGTTTTTTCCAGACTTTGGTCATAAAGTCTAATTATTTGTCAATGGAAAAGCAAAATTTTCAAAGCACCAGAAGTTGTATTTGCCCTTTTCCAGAGCTGTTTCTCAGCAATTTCTGTAACACAAGTTCTCCCTAAAATAAGCACCAATGGAGTACATTGAAAATGACAGAAGCAGAAAACACAAACTTTCTGTACTTGGAATTTATCTCCAGCCTTTCAAAGCCCACTGGATTTCCCAAATATTCCCATTTCCTATCAGACTAGAGTTAAAATTTTCAAACTGTACTCCTGGATATTTAATGAGAAAGGAGACCAGGGGTTTATAATTACATGTATTTAGCAATGCAGAGTTGAGGAGATTCACTGAGAGATGGGAAGCATCCCAGTGCCTGAAGTTTGTGCTCCAGGCTCTCCTCTGTGCTTTGGAAAAAGAAGAGGAAAGTCCCTGGTGGGAGCAGAGTCCCCTCATCCTCATGGTATTAGTTAAAGCCATGAATTAATCTGGGTTTTTCTGTGGGGTTTGTATTTAATTTTATCAACGTCAAAGTGGCATGACTGTTCCTAAAAGCAATGAGGTGAGGTTTTCCATTTAAAAAAAATTGAAAAAGCCACAACTAACTCCCACTTGTTTTAATAATAACCTCATTTTGCCTTGCAAGAGCTCAGTTCCTGCTTTCGTAGCATCCCAGAATGGCTGAGGTTGGAAGGGACCTCTGGAGATCATCTGGCCCCAAACCCCTGCTCAGGTGTGGTCACCTAAAATTTAGGCATGACCAGATGCCTTTTGGATATTCTTGGAATCCTTCAAGGATGGAAGCTGCACAAGCAAATCTCGTCTCAATTCAGAATCATGAAATCATCAAGGAATTATCTGGGTCGGAAGGGGCCCTAAAACCCAGCTCCAACCTCCCATGAGACCTCCTTGCTGTCACTGAGAGGAATTTCCTGCCATGATTTATTCATGACACAGCAGAAGAAAAGGGAGGGGTTTGTGGAGCAGAGATAAAACCAGAACATTTTCTTTATCAGAGGTGTTTGATCTGGGTGGGAGTTAAATCACTGAACACATGAACTGAATAAATGCACAGAGCTGTTGTCTTGCTCTCAATTTTTTTTTCTCCTACTTAATTTCATTCTGCCTCTCATCTGTTTCAAACACACCCTTCAAACTCTGAGACACGTCTGAAAGTTCATGTTACAGGTGAAGTTTTACCTCTTTGATCTGCGTGGAAAAAAACCCTCTTATTGGCTTTTAATGGGAGTTTGAATTCAGACAAAGAGATCTGAGGTCAATCATGGCTCAGGGGTGTTGGGGTTTGCCCCCCTCTTGCTTTCCTTGCCCTTTTCTGTAACAACTTCTAAAGCAGAGGGGAAGGTGGTGACTGATTGCCCAGCAATCACTCCTGCTTCTCTAGCACTATATTCCATGGACATAAATCGATTTTTTCAAGCAGAAACTATTAAAGCAGTAACATTTCTATTATTTACCATTCCTGAGACACTGCTGAGCCCACTGGCACATCTCTGCTTTCATTTTTATTATTGATCTGCCCCACTGTTCCTGGGGAACACTTGGAACTTGCAGACAGCTTTCACTTAGCTGGATGCTGAAGTGCTTGGGCCTGGGAAAAACTTATGGGGAAAGTCATGACAGGATAATTTCCCAATTTGCTTCCTCTGCCTCAGTTGTGGTCTCACAATATCATTCCTTCAGTACAATTTCTGCCCACTGTTTATTGTTATTTTATATTTTTGTATTTAATAGCTTCATGTCATAGTAGAGCCTTAATTTTTTAACTTGATTTTCTCCCTTTCTTGTTTTTCACATCACTTGGCCTGCAGATATTGCTGCCACATGTCCAGTGCCCTGAAACTTCCTGCACCCTGTTTTTGTGGCAAAACTCCATTTTGCCTTATTTTACTTTCCCCTTCCTGTATATTTCACTTCTAAGAGTGAAGATCCTGATCCTTATTACAGATAATTCCCCCTTTCTTAACAATAACAATGTTCCCCTTGATTAGGAGATTAGGCACCTTTTGGAAACTGTTTTTTCACCCTAAAAACAGAGCTGTCAAATTATAGGAAAAAATTCTCATTAGATCTTTTGATCCTGCAATTACAGAGTTCCAGGAAACATTTAGGAAAAAAAGATGCACATTTTTGGGTAGAGGTGGAGGTGTAGCACCAATCCTTCAGAGGAGTGTGGACAAGTATTGTGAAACCTCAGGTGCAAATAAATCATGGAATCATAGAATGGTTTAGGTTGGAAAAGCCCTCTAAAAGATCAAGTCCAACCATTAACCCTACACATCCATCAAACCACGTCCCCAAGTGCCACATCCACACGTTTTCGAACATTTCCAGGGATGGCGATGCCCTCTCTGATCCTCCTTTGCTCCAGGTAATTTTGCCTTTCTGATATGAAGGCACATGTGTAGAGCAGAGAACCTGAGCAGGTCAAGGGCTCTCAGTAAAGAGAACTCCAAAAAAACCACACTCAACTTCTTGGGTATTTTAATGACCATTTGTAGCAAATAAATAATGGGTATGGTTCATTTTGGGGTTCTTTAGAGAGATGGTGTTGTCTTCTGCTCATCTGCTGCTCTCTGCTCATCCCTATCCTCATTTTATTCAATTTTTGCTCCAGTTTCAGAAGCAATGCAGAATAAAAAGTGCTCACGAAGGAGGGGAAAGGAGAGGGGAAATAAATTTAAAACACCCAAGGGAAAAAGGAGTTTGGCAAGCCCAAAACTCAGATGGATCTCACCTCTCTGAGTGGGATTCCAGAGCTTGGCTGTGCCCATCCCCACCCCTTAGGTCAATTAATCTCAGAGCTGAAGCTTAAAACCTGTCAGTGCTAATTTAATTTGTGCATGGCGGACAATTTGCTTTTGGAGAAACTGTGGGACATAAATCCCTATTACAAATGTCATCTTCCACGTGTGGAAAGAGAGCTGGAACACCCTGGTCAGGGGGTGGAAAGCAATGCACTTTAATAATGAAAGGTGCCAAAAATATTTTCATCCATCTCCCTCACATGGCACCGATGAACGTCATGAAATAATGAAAATTTTCTGGATCTGTGAATGCCATAAAAAATTAATGTCAAATGACATCAGGACAGTTTAAGGTTTTAAAATGCCACAAGACATTTTATCCTTTATTAACCATGAGATGGGATATTAGTCATTTGAACAGCTTATTCTCCATGAGGCAGGAAAATCACATTAACTCTTTGTTCCCTGGTATTTAACTCTTTTCCTGCTATAAACACATTAAAAAGATTTTCTCTGGCTCACAACTTGATAAAAGCTTCCCTGTTCCTGCAAAGGGATCAAAGAGTACGACACAAACATTACCCAGATGATTGAGTTCCTTGAAAGCTGCTCAATGACACTCACTGCTACAAAGGAAGAGCTGCTTCACAACATTTAATGGCATTAATTTTGCAACAAATCCTATAAAACAGGAGGCAATCTTCCCCTCCCTTTATTTGAGACCATCAGTGCTTTCCCGGTTTGTTGATGGTTGTGTGCAAAGTGAATCAGAGAGAATCAAAGCTGCTGCTTCTGCTTTGGGAATGGCATCAGTTGTTGTGTTGGCGCTCTGCTGAGGTGGAATTCAATCCTGTTGGAAGACATTCCCATCTGCCAGAGCCACTCTGCAATATTTTGATTGCAAATGGAGAGAAATATGTGGTTTATGGATGGTATTAAACTCATCCTGGAGTGGGAATCTAAAAACCAGATCTAAAAACCTGATCTTCATCTCTGACCATAAAACCAGCTCAGAGACAGGCACTGAGGTTTAAAAAGGCCTCTAAGAACATCAAGTCCAACCATTAACCTGACACTGCCAGGTCCACACTAAACCACATTCCCATTTTTGAACACTTCCCTGGACAATGAATCCAGCACTTCCCTGGGCAGTCTGTTCCACTGCTTGACCTTTATATAAAATCAAATATACACTATATTCTCCTCATCACTCAGCTCTGGTGAGATAATGTACTAAAAGGCATTTTAAAGAGATTTTTCTTGGTGTTTTACTAACTCTGCTGCTATATAAAACCCAGTGAGTGAACGCTGTGCTCAGGGGAGGGCAGAGAGCAGGAACAGCAGGAAATTACTACACACAACTGATCCCATGCACAGGGGTCTTGTCCTGCAAGATATGATATCACAGCAGCTTCTGCCTCTTCTCCCTGGGTGTTGACACAGGAATAATGAGCTACCAGGGAATTTTGGAAATGAGGAACTCAGGGCTAGAATACTGTTGGAATTGGCTGCTGAGAATTTCAGATTTCTGTGCTGGCAGGCACTGGCCCCCAAGAGAACACTGCACTGACCTGAGGCTGTGGAGAAGCTTCCAAAATGGAATGACAGAACTGGGATTGTGGGTGTGGAGTTTGGATAGAAGTGTGTGGTGGGAAACTCAGAGTTTAAGGGTTTAGAATAGAGTAATGGATATAAAGCAAGATGGAGGTTTGGGGTGGAGGCTACTCCTCCTTTTCCTTCTCCTTCTCCTTCTCCTTCTCCTTCTCCTTCTCCTTCTCCTTCTCCTTCTCCTTCTCCTTCTCCTTCTCCTTCTCCTTCTCCTTCTCCTTCTCCTTCTCCTTCTCCTTCTCCTTCTCCTTCTCCTTCTCCTTCTCCTTCTCCTTCTCCTTCTCCTTCTCCTTCTCCTTCCCTTCTTCACCTTCTTCTCCATGGGTTTGGGTGGTTTTGTGTAATTGGATAAAAAGTCCCCATGGCAGCCATGTGTGGTTGGTTATTGGGTTAAAAGTAAAAATAATTGAGGTGTCATTTGTTAATTGGGCAGTTGATCCTTCAAAGGCCTTGCAGAGAGAGAGATGGGGCTCCATTTTTAGTTTGTGAGAGTGAAGTGCTGCAGAACTCAGGGTTTGTGAGAGTGTGACAGAGATAAGAACTGATAAACATCTGAGTCCCAACAAGAAATACCATCTCACACATTTAATCCCGACCCTGACAGAAAAAAAGGAGCCAAGAATCTGCAGGATAGGACTCCAGGGATTTTTAATTTCCTTTCTGTGCCTGCAAAGAATTTTGGTGTAATCTTGGGCAAGTCATCTAATCAGCACATGTTGGTTAATGAACGAAGTGCCCAGGCCTGTTGAACAGGGGTGATATTGTCTCCCTAACCCCATTCCTAATTTATCCTGTGTGTTTGCACTACAGGCTTTAAAAATGGAGGGTCAGCTCAATACAGGATCTCCAGTGCAAAAGAACTTAATTCTCTGTTAAGGCCTTCAGGGCTTCCACAATAAAAATAGTGAAAAATAACTGTACATTACCAGGAGGCACAATCAGCCCTCTTGCTGCACGGCCCCTTGGGACCTGAGTTTTAAACTAAAGCTTCTCAGAACACCCTGAGCAGTGAGTTAAGCTACCTCCTCCATTAGCCTCCCCTGCCCATTATTTGTCAGGTTAATTCCTTGGCCTGTGGTCAGATTTGTCATTCCAGCAGAAAAAAAACCCCCAAATTTATTACATCCAGTTCCAGCTTGTTCATTTTCTGTCAGAGACTTAATAAATGATTGTGTTAAACTGCTCATTTTGCACAACAAACACAACTGTCCCACAGGTTGATTCAATTTTCACTGCACAACATCCATATTATTGGATTTCACCAGGAGCCATTTTTGCATCCCTGTGGTGCACAGCAGTGCTGCTGCACGTGCAGGGAGGATGTTTTGATGTTTGGGAATTCATGAATGGCTTGGAAACCTCCTTCACCTCATATCCAAACAGGACAACCCCCACGGCAGGGAGGAATGATGATGAGGACTCCATTGATATCAGAAGGCTGATTAATTATTTTATTATACTATATTATTCTGTATTATATTACATTACATCTAAAGTGAATCTGCCAAGCACTCAGCTCTGCACACATTGCACAGAATTTCATGACTGTCAGCCCACAGTCCTGACACACACACACACCTGGCCCTGATAGGCCAAGGAACAAAACACCATCACTGTGGGTGAACAGTCTCCATATTACATTCTACTTTGGCACAACAGGCACAGAAAATGACATAAAAATATTCTTGGGAAGAATTGTGCCTTGCTTTTCTCTGTGAAGAGAAATGTGGGGTTACATACTTGGCCCTGACAGGCCAAGGAACCAAAATACCAACAATTTCCATATTGCATTCTACTTTTGCACAAACACAGGCACAGCAAATAAGAATTGGTTTTCCTTTCTCTGAGATTCAGAGAATGTGAAACCCAGAAATATTCTTGGGGAGAATTGTGCCTCGCTTTTCTCTGTGAAGAGAAATGTGGCTACACACTTGGCCCTGACCGGCCAAAGAACCAAAAGACCATCACTGTGGGTAAACAATCTCCATATTGCATTCTGCTTTTGCACAAACACAGGCACAGCAAGTGACATAAATATTGTTTTTACTTTCTCTGAGGTTCAGAGAACGAGAATCTCAGAAATATTTTTGGGGAGAATTGTACCTTGCTTTTCTCTGTGAAGAGAAATGTGGTGACCTCATGCTAAGAGCTGGTTTCTCCCTCATTATTGAGATGTTCCCCCCGTGGAATGATGAGAAGCCCCCCTGGGAGTGAAGCTGTGGAGCAGATTTGGGATTTGCTTACCCAGGTAGGAGGTCAGGAACCTGAAGTACTTGGGGCATGGCCGTACCACGACTTCTCCCACCTCTGCTTCAGGCCAGCATGTGATGTTGTCCCACTGCCTCCTGCAGCCTGGGGAAGAGACAAAAGCAGATGCTGCAGCACTCAGGAGCACTGGATGCAGCAGAACAGCTCTGCAAAGGTGTGTAGAGCCCCTCACCCCAGCACAGGCACCTTTTGGAATGAAACCCTGCTGAATATTTCCTTTAAGCCCACAGCTTTTAGCTCCCCCGGTTCCTAAAATTCAGCACTGTAATTTTCCAGAAATCAGTATGGATAGAACTGCATATAAGGGCCAAAAAAAAATAAAAAAAAAAAAAAAAGAAAAAAATGGCAAATCAGGCTTGATACAAGAACAGTGTCTTCTCCTCCTAGATTAAAAAGGCAGAAATTCCTAATTAAATATCTCTCTTCCTTGCCCTTGATGCAGTAAAACACCTGATCTGAACCTGTGAGACATCGTCCCTTTCCTTCTGTGTTTCCCCCAAATGCCATCATCTTTTCCTCTCCACTGCAGTGATTGTGCAGCTCTCACAGCAGGAAGGGGACACGGGTGACAATCAAGGGGTCAAGGACCAAAATGCCTTCACCAGAAGCAGTTTTCTTCTTTAAAAGGGAAACACAGAACACTTCTGGAGGCTTGTGGTGGTGTTCACAGGGGTCTCAGGATGAGGCAAGAGATGAGGATCTGACTCCATGTTTCAGAAGGCTTGATTCATTATTTTATGATCTATATTACATTAAAACTGTACTAAAAGAATAGAAGAAAGGGTTTCATCAGAAGGCTGGCTAAGAATAGAAAAGGAATGATAACAAAGGCTTGTCACTGACCAAGACAGTCGGGACAGCTGGGCTGTGATTGGCCATTAATTAGAAACAACCACACGAGACCAATCCTAGATGCACCTGTTGCATTCCACAGCAGCAGATAACCATTGTTTGCATTTTGTTCCTGAGGCCTCTCAGCTTCTCAGGAGAAAAAATCCTAACAAAAGGATTTTTCATAAAATCTGTCCGTGACAGAGGCTGAGCAGGGACAGTGCTGTGGCCAGGAGAGGAGTGAGGGAAGGTGGCACATCCAGTCTGGGAATGATGAAATAACCAACACAGGGAGAAAACACAGGGGTTTGTCAAAATGAGGCATTGCTGAAGATTTTCTGGGTAGAATCAGAAGAAAAATACCATGCCCTTTCCACAGATTTCTAATGTTTTGATTTTGCCCTTTTATTTCTCAAAAGGCATTAATAACACCCCATGCATGCTGCACTGTTGGATCATGTAATGTTAATGATGAAGCCAAAGGAGTTGGCAGGTTTGAATTAAAAAACAAAAAAGGACTCAAACACATTTTTACATTGATATGTCACCATTTTAGAGTTCTTAGCAGAATTTTGACATTTTCCCCCCTGCTTTGTATTTCCAAGAGCCAGGCACTTCAGTTGCTGCCTGGGTGAGATGGATGGGCTTGTCAGCAGAGCTCCCTGCTTCCAGCACCTCTGCTCTCAGTTATTTGTCCCACAATAAATGTTATCTAATATTTAACAGCACATCAGATGGAAACACTCCCCCAAATGTGACTCAGAGCTGTTGAGGTCACCAGCCCCACAGGGGAGTCTGGGGTGTGAGGAACAAAGTGGTGACAAAATGTTGAGGAAATACTCCTCAAGTGCCGATGAGAACCCCTGTCAGGCTGCACTTGTTGGTAATTACACCCAAATTCCTCCTTTAAATCATCTTGTACTCCCTGAGCTAAGGAAAGGGCTGGTTGTCATCACCAGGCAGATCTGTCTCAGATCAATAGAGAGCACACAGAAATGCTTTGAAGCTGAAAAAGAACCCTTAGCTGGCTTTCAAAGTGATCTTACAGGTTTTTCCTCCCCTCTTCTTCCCTGAACAAACTGAACTTTTTAAATAATGAAGTCCTGAGCTGAGTTTATCAGAGCCTGAAAAAGGGAATAACTGATGGCATCTCCTCCGTGCAGAGCTCATTAAAAGTCAGGTTTCAGGTCCGGGTATCAGGTGCCCAGCTCAGCTCCCACAGCTCACACTTATCTCCCACCAAAGAGCTAGCAGCTCCAACAGGGGCAGGATATTAAATATTCCATGGAAAATAATTCCATGGTGGAATATTTCGTGTTCTGCAATCTTTTCCTCCACCAAGTGCAATAAATTGGAGTGCAGCCATTACCTCATGAGAGGTTATAATACAAAATAAAAGCTATCTGATAGCATCAGATGGCTTTTTAAATGCCCTGAATTATGCACTCTGAGAGTTTTGGTGATCTGTATCTTTTTCTCTGTTGACATTTTTCAGCACCACCTGTGATGTGTGAAGAAAGCTTTTAGGTGCTCACTTTTGTATAAAAAGCTTTTTTTTTTCCTGATAAAAGGAAAGTGAAACTGGCCTTGCAAGACACATAAAGTGTATTTTATACAAATTATTGCTTCTGTAAACACACCCTGCGCCTGCCTGATAGCTCTTACCACACTAATCTTCCTCATTGCTGTCCCAGACATGCTGAAAATATTTCTGCAATAAATAAAGAAGGGAATGGAAAGCAGAACTCTGGCTTTGCCTGTGAGAATCAGCAAATCTTGGAATGGTTCGGGTGGGAAGGGACCCTAAAGATCATCTCATTCCAAATCCCTGCCACTGTCCCAGACTGCTCCCAGCCCCATCCAACCTGGCCTGGGACACTTCCAGGGACCCAGGGGCAGCCACAGCTTCCCTGGGCACCCTGTTCTGTGTCTTTCTTGTGCTAATTATCTGCAGTTCAGGAAAATCAGTAATTTTTAGTGAATAGAAGAGAATAACTGGAGTTTAAAGAATAGGAACAATCGAAGGTTGACACCTGCAAAATGCTTTGCATGCACAGTCCAGTGCTGTAATGATCTCATCACAAGTTCAGGTAAAGCTTTGTGCCCTTTCATCTGACCCAGCACACAGACAACATTTAGCAAAGAGCCTTCCAGAAAATGGTTTTCTTCCTCCCAAACTGATAGACTTTTGTGGTGGGGTTCACAGGGGTCCCAGGATGAGGGAAGAGATGAGAATCTTGACTCCATGTTTCAGAAGGATGATTTATTATTTTAAGATATATATTATATTAAAAGAAAATTACGTATTATAACTATCCTAAAAGAATAGAAGAAAGGATTTCATCAGAAGGCTTGAAAGGAATAGAAAAGAAGGATAATAACATCTTGTGACTGACCAGAGTCTGAGCCAGCTGACTGTGATTGGTCATTAATTAAAAACAACCAACATGGACCAATCAAAGATGCACCTCTTGCATTCCACAGCAGCAGATAATTATTGTATTTCTTTTCCTCTGAGGCTTCTCAGGAGAAAAATCCTGGCAAAGGGATTTTTCATAAAATATCATGGTGACAGGCTTTATCTTGGAAAACTGCTGGGACTGGGGGCTTGGAAGGTAAAACTCCATCTGAGGGCAGAAAGAGCTGCACGGTGCCTTGAAAGAAGGAAATCCCTCCTTCTCTGTGGCATCACTTGGATGCAGAAAAGAGGACAAGTGTGGCTTGATCACATCATGTTTGGGGATTGATCAGTGCTTCCCAATTAATTAATTACTTAATTAATCAGTAATATAATAATATAATGTAATACAATGTAATATAATATAATATAATATAATATAATATAATATAATATAATATAATATAATATAATATAATATAATATAATATAATATAATATAATATAATATAATATAATATAATCGTTGTGTTCTACCTTCCACTCAGTGTCTGCAGGGAGGATACAAAAGTATTTATCAATCCTCACTCAGCGCAGCAAGTGGCAATGAGTTATAAACACACCTACTCTCCATTTCTATCAAAACAACTGCTCTGCTCACCTGCCTGTCCCGAAAACCAGGGGATGCACACTGCTAGAGGCTGTGCTGTGCTTTGGGAAGGATGCCAGGTGAATCTGGAGGAGCTGTATAAAAATAAATTTGTGGCTTTTCCAAGCCAGCAGCATTTACCACCTCTCTGGGTGTCATAGGTGCAGTTTTTAAAGTCAGGGTTAGGATATTGTTGGAATTGGCTGCTGAGAATTTCAGATTTCTGTGCTGGCAGGCACTGACCCCCAGGAGAACACTGCACTGACCTGAGGCCGTGAAGAAGCTTCCAGAATGGAATGACAGAACTGGGATTGTGGGTGTGGAGTTTGGATAGAAGTGTGTGATATCACAGGGTGGGAAACTCAGAGTTTGAGGGTTTAGAATATGGTAATAGATATAAAAGAAGATGGAGGTTTTGGGGTGGAGGCTGCTCCTTCTCCTTCTCCTCCTTCTTCTTCTTCATAGGTTTGGGTGCTTTTGTGTAATTGGATAAAAAGTCCCCATTGAAGCCACTAGTGGTTGGTTATTGGGTTAAATTAAAAATAATTTAGGTGTCATTTCTTAATTGGACAGTTTATCCAATTAAGGATAGTTTATTTTTTATAATGACTTGTCATTACAAAAATAAACTTTAAAAATTAAATAAAAATTTTTAAAAGAAGAGGGGTTTTCCCCCATTTTAATTATTTTAACTGTGACTCACACACCCTCAGCTTTGCCCTGCCCTTCCTTGCCAGACCCTGAGGTGCTCTCTGGAGCTGAATATCTCCTGAAGGGCTGCAGGGAGAAATCCTTCACTCCTCTAAAGAAGCTGGAGCTCAGATCCCTCAATCCAGCTGCTCAGCCTTCCTCTCTGCAAGCCAAATACCCCACCAGCAAGCCAAGGGCTGCCCCAGCCTCACTCAGAGCCCTCCTCTAGGAGATTCTGGCCCAGAAGTAGCTGCAAGAAACACAGTGACACAAGAGCTCTCATTTCCTCTCCCTTTGAAAGGTTAATAAACAGAAAACAGGTCAATTCTCACCCTGGCTTGCAGAACTGGCAGACTGGAGCATTAAAAACCCATTTATTGGATTCATATCTACGCTCACAGCAAGCTGTGGTCGAAGCTTATCTAGGAAGCAGCAGAGAATGACTTTCCCTCATGAATAAAGATGAATTCCAGAGCTTTGGCACAGCCCTGAGATGGGACTTGGTCTGGCTGAGCAAAGAGATGAATGGCAGCAGGCTGGTACTCTCTGAAGCCAAGAGAACTCCCAGCTCAGGGAAAAACCCTTTGAGCACATCAGTCTTTCACTAAATCATAGAATTATTCAGGCTGGAAAAGACTTCCAAGGGCATCAAGCCCAACTCTACCCTCCAAACCCTCCCACCAAATTCTCCCTAACGCTTGGGGTCACTCCAGGTCTCTTGTGGAAGACATTCCCCCACATTTTGCTCTTGGAATCCCTGTTCAGATGCAGGGAGGCCCATCTGAGCCCTGGGGTACCTCAGGAGCTCTCAGCACCCTCAGGGGTAACAGCAGGGCAAAGGCACAGATCAGCTAAGCCAGGCTGAGCCATCCCAGGGCACCACCACAGCCTGCTGTGCTGCAATAAAATCTCATTTTCACTCCAGTTTCACACCAGCAGGCAGCTTCCAAGCTCTCAGCACTGTAAACAGCCGCGGGGTGACATTTATTGTCCCCCTGACAGACCCAGCCTTGTGGCTTGCCTCGTTAAAAGCATCTCATTACAGCCAATTATCACAGCATCCATCTCCCTGTCCCAGCTGAGCTCTGATTCTCCCTCACCGAAGGGAACAGACCCCAGAAGATGGTGCCTCCACCAATCCAGAACTCAGCACCACCCACGAGTTTGAATTTAATCTCAGTGCAGGAAAACCCACCATGAGCCCTTGGTCACCTCTGCCACCACAGAGAGCAGAGACCTCCCAAATGAGGGATGATTTTCTATTTAAAAGTTGTATGAAACAATAAAAAAAAAATATCACAGATAGATTCTTTTTATGCCACAAATTTTGTAAATTAAATGCAGTTTTGATCCTGAACTCAGGAAAATTTTTGGAATTCACAATCTCCCGTGCCCACCACCCAGGAAAACCCCTAGCTCACCTCTGCCACCACAGATTCCAGAGAGCAGAGACCTCCCAAATGAGGGATGATGTTCTATTTAAAAGTTGTATGAAACAATAAAAAAATATCATAGATAGATTCTTTTTCTGCCATAAATTTTGTAAATTAAATGCAGGTGAATTTTCATTCGGAATTTAGGAAAATTTTTAGAATTCACAACCTCCCGCGCCCACCACCAAGGAAAACCACTGGGTCACCACTGCCACCAGAGACCTCCCAAATGAGGGAGAATTTTCTATTTAGAAGTTATATGTAATAATAAAAAATATCTTAGATACATTCTTTTTCTGCCATAAATCTTGTAAATTAAATGCAATTTGGATTTTGATTCTGAACCTAGGAAAATCTTTAGAACTCACAACTTCCTGTGCCAAGGCGCTGCACAATTTAAGGGCCCACTGACAGAAAAATTCTATCTGTTTCTGAATTCATTTTGAACCTGTAAATAGCCACGAGGTGACATTTATCAATTTTCTATTTAAAAGTTGTATGAAATAATAAAAAATATCATAGATAGATTCCTTTTATCCCATAAATCTTGTAAATAAATGCAGTTGAATTTTGATTCAGAGCACAGGAAAATTTTTAGAATTCACAACCTCCCATGCCCACCCTCCAGGAAAACCTCTGGGCCACCACAGACTCCAGAGAACAGAGCCCTCCCAATTGAGGATAATTTTCTATTTGAAAGTTGTATGTAATAATAAAAAATACCACAGATAGATTCTTTTTCTCCCATAACTCCTGTAAATTAATTGCAATTGGATTTAGATTCTGAATCTAGGAAAATCTTTAGAGTTCACAACCTCCTGAGCCAAAGTGTTGAATGATTTAAGTGTCCACTGGCAGAAAAATTCTATTCTTTTCTGAATTCGCTTTGAACGTGCTCATTGCTGCTTTCACTAGGAACTGCTCAGTTCTTTTACAAAGACAGAAATATTCACAGCCTAACCACAGCATCCCTTTCCCTGGGGAGAAAACCCATAAAATCCTCTTTAACATCCCTCCTCGGGCATCTCTTTTTCAAACTGAAGTGTCCCAGCCTATTCAGCAGCTTCCAGCATAGAAACAGCTCCCTGTCATTTCTCCCTGGTATCCTTGGTGGGTTTAATTCCACCCCATCCTTTCCTGGGCTTGCAGAGTAGGGTTTTACCCTATTTTTCTGTGACAGATTGGGTTTGACTGGTGTTAGTTTGGCTCTGAGGTGTCACTAAATGCATCCTCCCTCCTTTCCCTGAAAAAGTCACTGCTGTGCCCTCCGGTCCTCAATCCCACTCAAATTCCAGCATCCTTTGGGCACCTCTCCTTCCCCCAGCTCCATCTCATCGCATTTTCAATTTTTTTATTCGTATCACCACTGACAAGAGTGCTCTGCAGCAACCCCATCAGAGCTCCCCTTCCAGCTTCCCACAGCTTTTGTGTTTAATTTGGGTAATTTTTTGCTTGTTGTGCTGCCTGCTCTGCAGGCAGGATGCGACAGAGAATCCCAGCAGCTGGGGAAAACCACAGTCCTGCCAGGCTGTGACCCCTGGCATGGTGGCATCTCCTTCCCACCACCCCTGAGCTCTGCTGATGCTCTGGTGCTCCTCTGCTCATCGCCCACCGAGGGATTTGCAGCTCCAGTTCAGCAGAAAAGCAATCACAGAAAGCAAAAATGATCCCAAAGTTCAGGATAAGTGAAAAGAGTTTGCTTTGGACTTTGCCTCAATATCTGTGGCAAGTCTGAAATTTCATTTTTCCCACAAGAAATGATCTTAAAGGACTTTTCCACCTTAACAACTCCCTGATTCTGTAAAAAGAAATCCATTATTTACTATAAAAACTGGTTTATACTTCTGCAAGTAGAAGCTGTCCAAGCACTCAACAGGAATATATTAAAAAATAAATTTCTTCCTAAATGTTTGGAGAAATTTGACCCGAAGACATAAGAAGGAAACCTCACCTTAAAGCCCCCAGACTGAGTCAGTCTAATCAACATGAAAGAAATCACCAGTGACTGTTGCTGGAGGGTGATTTTTAAGCATAAAAATCTTGAAATTTTCCATCAACAACATCTATTGGGAAATAATTTATTAAAAAAAAAAAAAGCTTGTAATCTTTCAGCCTTTTTTAACCAACAAACTAAATAAACACTCAACTTATTTAATCCCTCCTTTTCATAAATCAAATTTGTGAGCTGAGCCCTTCTGCCTAGCTCCAGAACACGTAAACTGAAAGAAAAGATCCAAGATTTAAGAAGGTTTACACAGGGTGTTGCCAAAACCATGACTTATCTCCTCAGCAGCCTCTGAACAAGATCTGCATGCTCTGAGACAGAGTGTGCTTAAAGGATTGTTCCAGGGCTTCCTCACTCAAATCCCTCTGCTCTGCCACCAGTTGTACACAACTGGATATACACACAATCAGACTTTGAATGTAGGGACCTTTCCTAGATGGATTTTCCCATATTGGCATCTCCAGAGAGAAATTCATCGTGAAGATGAGTGGCTCAACCTCTAGGAATGCTTTTCCCAACCTCACGATATTCCCCAGGTAGAAAGGGTGGAGACCATCATGAAAGTGCTCTGATAAAGTCAATATTATCAGAAAAACTAAAAGAAAAGTTGAGGAAGGAGAATCTTTTTAACCAGAAATCTCATGGGATTTGAGAGGGATAAACACAGGCTGCTGTCAGAAACAAAACTTCTGCATAGATGGATTTAATCTGAGCTCCAGATTAAATTATTAACTATCTAGACCTTTGAAAATACTTGGAATTTATTTTCCATTGCAACAATGCCACTTCTTCCTTATTTCTAAAACCTTTGCATGGCTGTGTGCATTTATCTATTATCCCATGTTTTTAAAAAAAAGGAGCCAAAACTTCTGCTGGCATTTAAGTGTGGCACACTCTCCAAATTAAAATGCCTTTTCCAGCATAAATTTATGTCCACTTAAGCGGCTGCTAATCCTGACAAACCCTGGGACAGCTGTTCCCAAATCAAACAAACCCTGCTGTCATTAGAGAAATTCCAGCCAGGAATCAGCAACAGCAAAACCAAGGCAAAGCCTCCACCCCTGCTGTGTTTTAAGGCAGAAAACAGATGTGTCGACATGTTAATATCTGTGGAAAGGTGAGGTTAAGGTGAAAAGCAGGGAGGTGATGAGGTGCTGTGTGGGTCTGTGCTGGAATTTCATCCTGGTTTTGGTGGGTGAGTGGGCTCACACAAGCAACTGAGGGACCACTGTTGGAAACAGGGAATTGCTGAGGTTGGAAAAACATTTTGAAGTCATTGAGGCCAAGAGTTAACCCAGCATCACTCTGTTCACCACTGAATCACTAAAATTCAACTGGGAATTAGCAGTGCTCACTGGAGAGCTGGAGCTAAATCCCAATCCCAAGCGCCTGGTGATAAATCCCAATTTTCAGTGAGGCTGGGATTGCATTCCTCCCTTCTGAAACACAGAATGGTGGAATAGTTTGGGTTGAAAGGGACCTTTAAAGGTCATCTTGTTCCACTCCCTTGCCATGATTTCACCTCAGCTGGCCAAATCCCCTCCAAGCCACTGAACACCAGCACAGAGATTTTCTGTGAAATCTGTTTTTTTTCCCTACACATCTGAGCTGCTCATTAAGATTTTAAATGTTTAAATATCCCTTAATTTTAAATATCTTGACAACAGGCAAGACAATCTGAACAGGATCCATCACATCCTGAAAGAGCTGCCTACACCTGGCCAGAACACACCAGAGAAACCCAAAACCAAGTGAAAATCCCTCGCCAAAAGTCATTCCCATGCCATGGCGGTGTGTCCATGGAGCAAGGATGGACAGAAAAAGAACCATTTTTAAGGAAATTTTGCTGATTATTGTTTCCTCAGAAAGAAACTACTGGTCTGGAAGAGCAGCTTCAGGCTGGATCGGCCAACACCAAAGTCTGGGGCTGGTTTTACCACTGTGACATTGCTGCTCCTCCCTCATGTTTCAGGGGCCAGATTTCACACAGAATCTGCAAAAGTTCTCCTCTGAAAAACCCATGGCAGATTTCTATTTTGAGTTTTCAGGGAGTAGGTTCCACCTCTGTAAGAGCTGCAGCATGAAGGTGTTTGGGAAGAGTCCCAGGGAGATGAGGGAATGGTGAAGGAAGACCATTTGGAAGGACCTGTCCTATTTAGGTGTATCTTGATCATTGCCAAAGAATTGGGAGAAAATTTCCTGTTAAGTAAAAGGGAGCTTGACTTTGGTACTGGTCTTGCATGAGAGTCTGGGGTTTAAGGTTTTCAAGTCCCATGGCTGAATTTTCTGATGTTGTAAGAGAGGCCACCCTGTGAAGGAATGGAGGGGACTGATGCCACATGTGGGAATTGTCCAGTGCTGCTGGTCAGAGCAAGAATGAAACTAAGAGGCCCTTTGTATCACTTAGGCTGGAATAACAGGAAAAAAATAAATTAAAAATTTATAGAAGAGAATGTGGCAAAAAGCCCAGCAGGTCCTTCTTCCTTTAGAGAGACCACCAAGTTCAAACATGTTTTAGACTGAGATAAATTGGGGTTTTTTGAGTATGTTGACAGAGGTTTGATTTAGCAGACCAGCAGCTGCCATGTAATGTCATTCCTGTTGTCCCAGGATTTTTTAAGAGGCTGATAGATGTGGTACAAGGCTTATGAGAGCTCTACACTGCTCCGAAATGACAGAATCACAGAAGCTTTGAGGTTGGAAAATATCCCTAAGGTCACCAAATCCAACCACCAGCTCAGCACCACCATGTTCACCGCTGATGCACATCCTCAAGTGCCACATCCACAGATTTCCCCACCCTGCTTTGGGCACTTTCTGGAATTTTGAGCTGGATCAGCCTTCTCCAGCACCTGGAGAGCTGCTGATAACAGGATTGCCCCACAAATCCCACTGACACCTCATCTGCCCCAAGAGGGCTTGTGAAACGGGGAGGTGAGAATTCACTTGAACTTTTCCAAGCAAGGAACTATTAATTATTTCTTATCTTGCTGCACTATAAACAGATGGTGATGAATAAACAGGCTCCTAATTTAAACTTCATCAATGTTTTTTTCCAGCTTGATTTTTAATTTCCATATGTTCACTGCTTCTCCTCCCATCAAACTTGATTTGACTTCTTTAGGGGGGGACTGACAGAGACCCCCCCCAGCCTCCAAATTTGGCTTTTTTTAGCCAGCCTTCACTGTGGAGCAGCAAAAGCAATATTCAGAGTTTAAACAACATGGGCCATTTCCCACCTGGATTTTTTTCCATGCCACAATGGTGATGATGACCTTGCAGAACTCATCTCTATCTCACAGGTGTGAGGCACGTGCAAGGTAGCAGATGTGAACAGACATTGAGAGGGGTAATGCCACTATTTTTCCTGTGTTTTCCATTTTCCAGGCTTTTTTTGTTGGGTTTTGTTATGTTTCCAAGACAGACAGGCTTAGAGAGCAACCAAAAATTGCAGCATTGAAGGACTAGGGGTATCAGGCCAGGTTGGATGGGGCTTGGGGCAACCTGGGATAGTGGAAGGTGTCCCTGCCCATGGAAAGGGGATTGAAAGGAGAATATCTTTAAGGAGATTGGAAGGAGATGATCTTTAAGGTCCCTTCCAACCCAAACCACTCCATGACTCTGTGATTCCACAAAGGCCATGCTCCCTGCATGTCTTGGTCTCCAGAGCTGCTCATCCCACCCAGACACGAGTCATGGTTCCTTATTCAGCTGTTATCCCCTAAATAACTCTGCTGCTTCTGAAAGAGTATCTGATTGCAGAGCAAATTAATTAGCAATAATGGGATAAACAGATAATGAGCTGAGCCAGCCGACCTAGACCTGATTGATTTTCCTGCCTTTTTTAAAAAAAGAGAAGGCTACTCTTTAAAATTTATTATCATTTAATTTGTGTGCTTCAGTTTAAGCTGAACTGTTTGTAAATTAAAACCGTGGAGAAGCGAAGCTTTCTCCAAAAAAATAAAACAACAAACCAAAAACAAAGCAGAAATACTCCTTTGTGCATGACATAAAAGAGGCAAGTGAAAGTGGTGATTCCTGCCTTGCAGGCATCAGGAGCTCACCAGAGAGAGGGATTTGCCTCTGTCTGTGATTCTGGGAAGGAAATCCTCTTCTTCCAGCCCTTGGGAGAGCTTCCCTCCTGCTGCTCAGTGCATTGTCAGCTGAGCAGCCACTGTGCTGCACACATATATCCTGCAAAAAGCACCTGCAGCTGAATCCCAATTTTCAGTGAGGCTGGGATTGCATTCCTCCCTTCTGAAACACAGAATGGTGGAATAGTTTGGGTTGAAAGGGACCTTTAAAGGTCATCTTGTTCCACTCCCTTGCCATGATTTCACCTCAGCTGGCCAAATCCCCTCCAAGCCACTGAACACCAGCACAGAGATTTTCTGTGAAATATGTTTTTTTTTTTCCTACACACTTGAGCTGCTCACTAAGATTTTAAATATTTAAATATCCCTTCATTTTAAATATTTTGACAACAGGCAAGACAATCTGAACAAGATTCATCACATCCTGAAAGAGCTGCTACACCTGGCCACAAAACACCAGAGAAACCCAAAACCAAGTGAAAATCCCTTGCTAAAAGTCATTCCCATGCAATGGCTGTGTGTCCATGTAAATCTGGTCTCTGTCGACCTATTCCTGATTTTAGTGGCAAAGAACCCACTCCTGTGTTGAATCACATATTGTATTTGTGATAGATGAGTAATGCAATGATTGACTCTCACAATTAATGGACAAATATCACGGATATAGGTTAAGAAATGTTTTATAGATTTATGGTTATGTTGTACTATTGCATTTGTGCTAGATGAGTAATGTGATGACTGACTCTCAGAATTAATGGACAAATATCATGGATATAGGTTAAGAAAAGTGTATAGATTTGTAGTTATGTTGTACCCCCTCACGTGGTTTATCAAGGGACAGCTGGAGTTGGCACATCTGGGAGGGCTGGCTTGTCACTATGGAACACCTGACTTCCAAATCAGGATTTGAGGAAGAGATCTCCACCACTGGACAGCAAAGAAGGGGTTGATGGACAGAACTTTGGGAGGGGTCAAAGGGTTAAACAGGGAAAACCTCGATTGTGAGGGGGCTGAGCACATGGCAGGGAAAACCTTTTGCTCCCAGTGCCATAGCCTTTTTTCTTTATTCATCCTTCTGTTGTATTTTTGCTAAGGTTTAATAAACCTTCCTGAACTATGAAAAGTGAGTGGCCATTTCTCACACATTTGATGTCTTTGCCAGTTATTTCAGCATGGAAAGAACACCAGGGCAGGGGAGTGCAAGGCCAGTCCTGCTCACCAAATCCAGCTCTGTCCTGCAACACAACTGCACCCCACACACCCTCCCGCAAACTGGGCAAGCTCTGCCATGAAGTCCATAAAACTCTCCTTCCTGCACACCTGCAGAGAGGCTGCTGGGTGTCCTCTGACGGTAACAAACTTCCTTAAAAGCCCAGACTTTGATCTTCGTGCTGTTTGGTTCTCCTCTGTACACTCGGCCAGCTCCAACTGCTTTTCCCTGTGGACTTCCCCCTCGCTGCATCCTCTGCAGCCTTTCCTGTGATGGAAAACTGTGGGAACCCAGGAAACTCCTCTGGCTGCCATGGAGGACTCAAGACCCAGCCCAGGGGGCTCAGAGACCTTGGCACAGAGCCCAACACCCTGTGCCTTTGACTGAGCCCTTGGAAAAAACAATTACCGACCTTATATGGAGAATTACAAGCCACAAAAGTATAAGCAGAATGACAGTGAATTTATCACGGGGTGAAAAATAGATTTTTGGGGTTTTTAGAATGGGGGTTCAGGGGGCAAGATGGAGGGATCTGGACGTGTCCGGCCTTTCTCCTTCTTCTTCTTGGCCTCCATCTTCTGCTGTGATGTCGGCACTTACAGATTGGTTTAGAGTAGAAGCTCACTGTCTAACATAGGTGATAGGTATTGGAAAGTAATTGTAAATATTGTACATGTAGTTTTTAGTATAAATACATAACACTGCCTGGGGGGAAGGCAGAGTGCCTGGAACTGTCCTGCTGGATGAACCTCAGATGGACAGGAGAAAGAATTTTATAGATAAGGAACAATAAACAACCTTGAGACCGAGAAATGAAGAGCTCTGATTCCTTCTTTAACCACCAGGCTGGGAAAAGAGACTTTGTGACACATCTCAGGGTCACTCTGAGCAGCGAGAGACCCCAAGAGAAAACAAATTAAATAAACTTCTCCTCATCAGAGTTAGGCAACATTTAGTGACCCCTGGGCTGTAGAATCACAGAATCATCAGGGTTGGAAGAGACCTTTAAAATTATCGAGTCCAATTGTCAAACTTCCTAAAATATGGGTAAATCCACAAATAATGAATCATTCTCCTAAAAGGGAATAGATTTACATGGATCATCTCCTTCCAATCCCTTGCCATGGGCAGGGTCACCTTCCCAGGTTGCTCCAAGCCCCATCCAGCCTGGCTTTGAACACTTCTAGGGATGGCAGAAATTTAATCTGAAAAGAAACCTGGATTTGATGCATGTTCAGCCCCTGTGAGGAAGGGGTGGGTGTTTGAAGACAAAAAAAAAAAAAAATGGGTTAAGAAGGTCACTGTTGTTTATCAGTGGAAATCCACCTGCTCAACCCCAGCCAGTGATCAACCTCAGCACCATCAAGTGCTCTCAACAAGTGACTAATCTGCCTGACACATCAAATTACAGCTGTGATTAAGCCCCTCTGATCAATACCATTGATAATGGCTCCTAAACAGAGCTTTCTTTCCAGAATGTACCGAGACACTGTGTTTATTTCCACTCTTTTGATTAGAAAGGATAATAAAACACTCGTTAAACCTCAAGCGGTTCTCTTTTTCCTGAAAAGGTGTGGGAAGCGAAGAAGGCAACACAACCACCTGGCCATAAATCAAAGTGTAACACTGCAGATTACAGGGGGCCTCAATTTTCCATCCAATTTTCCAGGAAAAACATGATTTTAACCTAGTTCCATCCCCCTGAACAGGAGAATGGAACTGAGTTAAAATCATGTTTTTCCTCAGAGTTTTACTAGGATTACTCTTTCCAGCAACACTCAGATGAAACAGTCATCACCTTCATAGGATCTCATATCATCACCTTCATGAGATTTCTCTCCAGCAAACTCCCCCCTTGCCCCCACCCATCAAAGTTCAAAGTTTGATTTTACAGCTCAGGCACATTTATTGAGTTATGGGGCCCCACTCCAGAAAAAAAACATCTTCTTTGACCTACTTGTGCTCACATTCTGTGAACAGTCTGAAGGGGAAACACATCCTATGTAGGCACTTGGAAATTGTCTGTGCACACAGCATTTAACAGAGTTCTCCACACATTCATCCACATCACCCATTTAAGAGCCAACAATTCTGCTTTTTTCTGTTGCCTCCAGGGCAGTTGTGAATGTCTGGATAATAAATTCAGGTATTGAGCTCCTAAACACCTGCTGATGTTTTGGGGTAAATGGATGCCAAATGCATTCCACAAAGGAAGGGACCTTAAAATCATCTCCTTCCATGGGCAGGGACACCTTCCACTGTCCCAGATTGTTCCAAGCTCCATCCAACCTGGCCTTGGACACTTCCAGGGATGGAGCAGCCGCAGCTTCTCTATGAGAGGAATGATGGATTTGTCTTTCCAAACAAGCTGTGGGTCTGCTGGTGGATAAAACCAGCACTGAGAGAGAAAAGAAACAATGGGAAGGATTCCACTGGCTGAGGAATGGAAAAAGATATTTGCTTTTACAAATCATCTTAAGCTTTGCTGATAAATGAAATTAAACACTGAAAGATGAAAGAAACAATGGGGAAGAAAAACCCCTAAATTCCATAAGAATTAAAAGTTAAAAGGGAGGGTTATACATTAGAGGGAAATCTTTGGTATCAGGGAGTCTGAACCTCTCAAGTACCTCAGCCAATGGGGAAAGCGAGAGGGAAGAGCAGGTGGGAAATTGGGATAAAAAGGAGGCTGTGTTCTCCAAAAGTTTGAGAGACACCAGGAGAATGCCCCATGGCCTCTCCCTTTATTAGAATAAGGCCAAAAAGGACTCCTCTCTCTCCTTTTTGGACATAAACCTCTGGTGTTTGTGGATTAATTTTCCTGACATCTGGAAACCTGTGTCAGGCCTCACCACCCTCACCACCCACAGGAAAGAATTTCTTCCTATTATCCAATCTAAACCTGCTCTCTTTCAGTTGGAAGCCATTCTCCTTTGTCATTCCAGTTCCAGCACTGTATTCACGGACAAAACCATTTTCCTGTGCTTAAATCTGCAATTTCTGAATCAATCCAATTCATCAGAAATGACTAGTGGAGATTTTTCCCAGTCCAATATTTCAGCATTCCAGGGAATGATGCAGTCCAACATTTCAGCATTTCAGGGAAAAAAACTCTCCAAAGGATTTCTATGTACTGGCTTTGGGCATTAATGACTTGCAACGTGGCCGTGTGTCTTTACTTCAGAATTGGGAAAAATATTTCCAATAATTAAATTCTGTTGTTACAGGGAAAAAAAAAGAAAGAAAAGGAAAGAAAAGAAAGAAAAAAAAATAAACAAAGAAAGAAAAAAAAAAAAAAAAGGAAGAAAAAAAGAGAGAAAAAAAAGAAAGAAAAAAGAAGAAAGAAAAAAAAGAGCTGTTGTGGATTATAGTTTCCAATGAGAAAAAACCATTTTGGAAAAGCAGAAAAAGCACCATCACTTCAACTATTTATTCTCCTTTTAATGTATTGTATTTAATTAAATTTCTTTAAATATCCATGAAAACTAAATTAAGCATTTAGCTGGCTTTCAGATGAAGGTTTTTATCCACCCTGAGTTCTCCCTTTACTGGATTCCAGAAGAACATTTCTTCAAAAGACTCCATTTAAATGTACAAAGACACTTGAAACAGCTTCCTAATCAAAGACAAGCATCCCTCAGCAGATAAAAGCAGGGGCCAAAAGCCTTCCTGGCATCCAGGAAGCTCCTCCTGGGATCAGCTTGTCCCAGAATTCTGCTCCATCAGAGCAGTCCTTCACTCTGTGGCCTGGCTGCAATCATTGCCAGTGGAGACTTTCCTCTTCCACTTTTCCCTCTTTTGGGAGGAGGGATGAAAATCTCAACCAGGATTTCAGATTCATCTTCCCAGCAAAAAATGATCCCTTTTTTTTTTTTTTTTTTGGATTCTGGCAGTCTCATCTAGGTTCCTACTCACCTTATACTGGCAGATGTGGGGTTGGTAACTTGAGAGAGGCATTTGGAGGGGGAGAGATCCAAGTGGATGCCTTAATTTGGGGTTCTGACAGCTCTGCTGCAGGACAGGGTGGGATGGGATGGGGTGGGATGGGATGGGGCAGCACCAAAACCTCCCTCCTTTTCTGACCATTGAAGCAGGAAGAGGGTTAAGGAGAATGGAGTCCCTTCCAGGGGGATTTCTCAGTGTGGTGAGTGCTCCATGGACAAGGAGAGGATCTCAGCTGCCTGTCCCAACTGCAGAAATACTTCACAGCCTTGGAGCATCCTCTGCTCCACCATGAGGACAGGAGCAATTTTGGCATAGGGAAGGGCGGGCAGTTCAATCAAAGGAGATGGTCACAATGACTTCTCTTGAAGTTATCCGAGGCCTGGAAGAATTTTAGGCTTTCTGCTCCCAAGGAAAAATTGGAAAAATTCCAGTTCAAGGAGGTGGACTGTCGCAGACATCTTTTCATTAAAAATCTTTCCTTAAGATTTTTAACTCCTGAGAAGCTGAGAGGCCTCAGGGGTGTAAACAATAATTGTCTGCTGCTGTGGAATGCAACAGGTGCATCTGTGATTGGTCTCATGTAGATGTTTAGAATTAATGGCCAATCACAGTCAGCTGGCTCGGACAGAGAGTCTGAGGCAGCTGCCTTTGTTATCATTCTTTCCTATTCTATTCTTAGCCAGCCTTCTGAGATGAAACTTTTCCTTCTATTCTTTAGTATAGTTTCAATCTAATATACATCATAAAATAATTAATCAAGCTTTCTGTAACATGGAGTCAGATCTACGTCTCTTCCCTCATCCTAAGACCCCTGTGACCACCATCACTGTGGACCACTGTGATTAAACCCACTGGAACACCTCAGTCAGGCATTCCCAGCCAGGAGGCTGCAAGGGAACCTGCAGAGCTGCTGGAACCCTTGGCTGGCTTTGGAAGCACCTACTTCTCTCCCTGCTGAAGAGCAGCTGGAGGAATCCTTGCTGCAGCAGCAGAAGGGTTGGGAAATGGCCGGGACAAGGCAGCTGTGAGGCTGAGGGAGGTGGGTGTGCTGGCAGGGAGGGACAGAAGCGTTGCCATACCTGCGGTGTGGTTGTCCCAGGCGAGCTCGGCCAGGCACTGGCTGCGCTCCTCCTCGATCTCCTGCATGATGCTGCACTCGGGCCGCGTGCCGGACGCCTGCAGGGAGGGCACAGAGGGACACAGTGAGCAAAGCCCATCCTCAGGGAGGCATTCCTGGGCATTCATGGCCTCGTGGGGCAGGCTGGAGCTCTCCAGGACCATTGCACAGATCTGCACCCAGCCTTATTCTGTGCTCGCTCGCAGGAGGGAGAGCAACCCAGAGCTGCTGAAAAAAAAAATCAGAATTTCTCTCCATTTCCTTAGGAAAAAAAACCCCACAACCTATTTTTTTTTTCTGATGATCAATGTGATAATTCACTTGTGGGGAATTTTGGAAGGATTCAAGATGCAGCCTCTGAATTGTTTTTGATGATGTGGTTTATTTTTCTTATCTTCCACATGGGCAGGAAGGGTGAGTTCAGGTCACATCTTCACAGCATGGCTCAGAAGGTCACCAAACCCTTAGTTACAAGACCTTTTAAGGAGTTACTGACCAATAAAACACTGCCAACAAGGATTATTTATGGTTTTAACCCAATCCTTAAATATTTAGTCTTATGGACCCATGCTACAGTGTGAGCTTTCTGAGCCAATTTTGTTATGACACACAAATCCACAGTACTGCATTCTAAACTTGTTTACATCTGTAACCACTTTTATTTTTTCTATATCTTAAACTCTAAAACTCTAAACTTTCCTCTTCTCAGCTTAACATGTTTCTGCTTTAAACTATAAATCCACATTCTTGCTTCTGTCACCCAAGTTTGGAAGCCTTTTCCAAGGTCTCAGCTCAAATCCTGCGTTAAATTCTAAGCTTTGGCTTCCCAAAGTTCTGAGAGTTCCCTGAATTTTGGATTCCAACAGATGAGGAGCAATTCTGCTGCTCTATGCTCTGGGAACCCTGCCTGGCTAACCAGCACCACCGGCTATGTAGGGCAGGGCAGATTTAATATTTATGCCAGGAGCAGTGGGACCTGTGCTTCGTGGTTTATTCCCTGGCTCTCACACTAATTCAAAGCACAACAAACCCCAAATCAAATAAGAACAGGATCTCTGATGCAGATTAGGAGATCAAGGAGCTAAAAAGGAGGAAATTCCCAGTGAGAAGGCTTTTCCCCCTCAAGTGGTTTCTCCTCAGTCAGCCCTAATCAAGTTTGTAATATAACAGTGGCCATAAATGTTCAGGTAATTAATTGTGGACTCCTCACAACGTGCAATTCATGAACTGCCTCAATCATAAAACGTGGGAATGGTGATTTTTTTATTCCAAAAACAGGAACTCACACATTTCTCAGTGTCCCCTTGTCACCAACACACTCTCAGATTGGAGGGGACACCTTGACCATTGCCATGGCCAGAAACTGAGGCTGCTGCAACCCCAGCTCTTCTAAAGGGATTGCAAAGAGCATTCAACAGGGAGAAAAATGGATTTGGAGAAATATGGATTTGGATTTGGAGAAAAATGGAGCTGGGTTTTCAGAAATCCAGCTGCAAAGAGGTGGAGAGAAGGGAATGATGTCAAGAGAGCCAAGCCTTGGCTTGAGTTCATGCTGTCCCTGTTAAATGTAATGTGGGAAAAAACATCAGTGGGGTGAACTTCAGGAACAGATCATGAGGACACAGGAGAAGTGATTGATTCAGTGTTCCCTCTTGGGATAACCATGTATTTTAATCAGAAATAGGCAGAGAAAATAAATTAAGAAAACAAAAATAATTTCCTGTCTCGTTTCAAAATACGTCGAGTTATTGCTCTGTTGATATATTTGCCAGTCAAGGTTTTAAGACATAAAAAGTCCAGCAATCCTTTGAAGGAACAATTGTTTGATGTAAATTTGGGTTAAGATTAAAAAATAATTTAACACAATAAATTAATCTCACTATTTCCTATTAACCTATCCTGCTCTCTTCCCTGTTTCATGCCATGCCTGGTTTAGATTTTAATTTCCTTTAGGTTGGGAGTGGGCCTTGATTAGTAGTGTATAAACAAATAATTGTGGTTTTCTAGTCAAATTAAAAATAAATAAAAATACAAACACCAGAAGAAGGGGAATCATTTGGAGCTGTCTTCATTCTCAAATATTTCTTTTCCCCAAAGGGAAACAGATCTTTGCAAATTTCATCTTGGCTCATCTGAAATACCATAGAGTTATTTCGTTTTGATTTACAGTTCTTCTTTCAATTTTATTTTAACCTTAAAAAAGCACAAGGGGAAGCGTGAGAGATTTGCAGAACACTTGCTGGAAAAATAAAGATTGAAATGTTTTCAAATCATTCTGACTTTTTCAAGGGGAAGTTTTAACTCTCTGGACTTAAACGTTTGCCAAATTCATCTCACATCTATAAATACCTCTGGTTTTCACTTTATAAATTAATTAATTCATACTACTCTAACTTTGATCAGGGCTGGCAAAGCACTCTGTAATTCTACAACAGATCTGAATTTTTTTTAGGCTGAAGTCTTTACTCCAAGCCGATTAGCAAGTACTTCACTGCCACTTCTTCCCTTCACTAAAATCTCATGCCTGAGTTGGATAATTGTATATTCACCTCAATGGTCTAATATTTACTTCTGAGTAACTGGTTTTATCACCTTTAAAAAAACAAATGAGCCTCTGTTTTGAAAAGTGGGGTTGCGACAGGCTCAGGTAAATTTGATTATATGTAGAATCTTTAAAATCTCATCATTTTTTGCCATACAATCCAAAAGAAATATATCTACTGTGAGAGGCTCAGGTAAATTTGATTATGCATAGAATCTTTAAAATCACATAATTTTTTTTGCTATACAATCCAAAAGAAAATATATATCTATGATAGGCAAAAGTCTGAAAAAAGAGTATCCAGCAGCTAAATACCAAAATACAGAAGATCTTGGATTTGTGGTGCTGGTGCTGACTTCTTGTGAGCTTTCAGGGAAGGTGGGTGCTCACAACAACTCCAAATAAAACTGCAGGTTGAGGGCAGAGGGGCTGGAAAAGGTCCTGGGGGTGCTGGTGACAGCAGCTGAACATCAGCCCAGGTGTGCCCAGGTGGGCAGGAAGGGCACTGGCCCTTGGATTGGACAGGAATTGGGGGGTCCTGCAGGACCAGGGTGGGAATTGTCCCCTGTGCTGGGCACTGGTGAGGCCACACCTCCAACCTGGGGTCAGTTTTGGGCTCCTCATGACCAGAAGGACACTGAGGGGCTGGAGGGTGTCCAGAGATGGGAATGCAGCTGGAGAAGGGGCTGGAGCACCAGGAGAGGCACTGGTGAGGCCGCACCTCAAATCCTGGTGTCAGTTTTGGGCTCCTCATGACCAGAAGGACATTGAGGGTCTGGAGAGCGTCCAGAGATGGGAATGGAGATGGGGAAAGATCTGGAGCACCAGGAGAGGCTGAGGGAGCTCAGTCTGGAGAAAAGTTGTGGCTCTGCACAGCTCCTGACAGGAGGGGACAGCCAGGTGTGGCCCTGCTCCCAAGTGACAAGTGACAGGACAAGAGGGGAACAACCTCAATCATCACCAGGGGATGTTTAGTTTGGATATCAGGGAAAATGCCTTCACTGAAAGGGTTGTCACTATAGGACAGGAAAGAACACAAGCTCACACTGCTGTTCTCAAGGTGAAGGAAAAAAAGGGAAGTTTATTTTCTGACTCCAACATTTATAGTTTTCTAAGAATGACAGCAGATTGGAGGGCGACAGTGCCACCTCTCCAATGACACTGACAAACCAACAAACCATCAACTCTCTCCTCCTCCATAAAGGAATGCAAAACAATGAGTTATTTACAGAAAGTGTGTGAGAAAGTTCACTACAAGAATGTCAACATCTGAAAGCTTAGAAAATCTTAAAAAAAACAGAGTGACAAAGGGTTAACCCTGGCACAGGCTGCCCAGGGTAGTGGTTGAGTCACCATCCTCTGGGGACACTTAAAAGCCATGTAGATGTGGCCCTTGGGGACATGAGTGAGTGGTGGCCTTGGCAGTGCTGGGCTAATGACTCCTCTTGATGATCTTGGACATCTTCCCCAACCTTAATGATTTTATGGTCCCATAAAGAAAGAGTGGGACGTATCTCAGCTCCTCTGTCACTGGGACACATCATCCCTCAGTTTTAGCTGAGTCAGAGCTCTATGTTTAGTCTGACCTGATTTTTTTTTTACCATTCCTCCAAGTCCACAGAGAGCAAGCAAACCCCAGCTCTGAAGGCTTTCATCCCACTCCACTGCCTGTGCTTGGATGGCTCCAAACTTAACCAGCCAGCACTCAGCTGGAAAAGGTCAGTGATGTGTGAATTTAATGTCCACAGACCTTTAACTCAATCAAGGTCAACAAACAGATTCACACTGGAGCACTTGGAGGTTATGGCTCATTTTGCACATTAACTAAAGGAGTAAATAAATAACTCTATCACTCCTCCTTCAACCTCCTCAGTGATAACAGCAATAACCCTCACGTGTCACAGCAGTCACTGATACAGGCTGAGAAAGGCAGGTGGAATAAAAATAACACAAAAATATCACAGTTTTGACATCATTAGGAAACAGAAAGTGTGGGTTTTTTTGCTGGGGGTCATCAGGGAACAAGTGCAGCTGCCTTAATTCCCCCCTCCCAAGTGACAAAATGCTCATGAGGTTGGAAAGAGCCCTGAAGAACAGTCAGTCCTGCCTAGCAAGAGGAGGAGCTAAATAATTATCTTTCTTTGGTCTATTCCTCCTGGAAAAGTTGAATTAAACTTTACAGACAGCTTTGTACAAACTCACTTTACTAATTCTCCATTTCTAGGAGAATTAGTAAAGTGAGTTGGTACAAAGCTGTCTGTGAAGTCGAATTCTTCTCATTTTTACTATGTTGTGTTGTTCTGTTTGGGTTTTTTCCTATGGAAAAGGCAGAGATTTTGGGTTTTGGCCTCTTTCACTGCAGTGGGCAACTGGCCACACAGACAAAGGGCTGGGGAGCACACGAGTTCACTTTTCCCATCCAAGAAGTAAATATAAAGCAAAAAACACAACAAGCTCTGGTTAGCTCATGTCAACATCAGAGGGTGAGTTGTAATCCAGTTTCTTGGGAATATCCACTGTGGGTGAGGCTGAAATGTGGTAACCACCCCTCAAATCCCCCCGGCATGCCCCAAACACCCTGTAAAGGTGTGTTGGGTTTGTCAGGGGTTTTCCCACTCTGAAAGATGAAGGGAATGTTTTTCTGGATGTGATTTCTTGCAGCCCTGAGCTCCGCAGCAGCTCTCACGTAACAAGGAGTTGTAACCAAAGTCTTTATTAATGAGAGTTTTCCTTCCCAACAGATCCCAGGGATTGCTAGAGGATTACTGAGCAGTCTTGCTGCTGCAAATAAAGCCTTTGTGTACGCTCCTTAATTAAATACAATTCCAAAGACTGCCAAGACTTGGAGGAGTTGCAGAAGTGTTTAGTCTCATCTGCAGGGCCAGAACATCCAGGGGACACGTGGCAGCTGCTCAGAGACAGGTGGGAGCCACAGGAGAAGGGCTGTGAGCTCAGTGTGCCCCTTTCCCCTGATCTCAGGTGTGGGAAATGGATCTGTAGGGAATTCTGCAAGCCTGGCAGAAGGCTCACGCAGTGTGCGCATCTGTGTGCAAACCTTGGGATAAAAAATACTGATTTAGAAATAACATTGAATAAGACAGTGTTGACAGAGAAATAGAACTAGAAACAAGTTTCAAAAGATAACCTTACAAATAAGACTGGATACTTTGGAGAAATAGAACTGTGCAAGATGCATTGTAGTGAGACCCACAAAAAGTAATTTTAGATGACTGGCTTTAAAGCATTTACAGCATGGTGTGGCTAAAGCTGATAGGCCAAGAAACACTTTATAATGTATTGTAATTAGGAAAGAGTTAGCTTCTAATTATAAAAACGTAAATTATAACATCTCTATTGTCTCACCCTTCACATAAAACTAAAACAAATTAAAAATTAAAACACCTCAATTACCCCATCTTTAAAGAAAAACAAACAAACAAACAAAAAACAAAAAAAACAAAAACACAAAAAAAAAACAAAAAAAAAAAAAAAAACCCCACCAAAACCCAAACCAAACAAACAAAAAAACCCCAAAAATAAAACAAAAACAAGACCAAAAAAACCCCAAACCAAAACAACACCCAGGGTATTCCCGGGCTCACTTGGAGCGCACTGGTTGGAGACTCCAGAGATGAGAACCAGAGTGACCATAGGAATAAGAGGATTTGGGGTCAAACAGAGGAGGAGAACTGAGAAGTTTTAGATGATGCAATCCCACCCCTCACCCATTTCTGTTCAGCTCAGTGGACATGGGTTCACTCCCAGCTCTAAGTGACAATTTCTCCCCATCCCCGCTTCCCAGAGCTTCTGCGAAAACAGGAATGCAATAAGACAAGAGCAAGTCGGTTCCAAGAGTTTCTGTAACTTGACTTCAGTCGCTGCTTGAGGTTGAGATGGAGTTTCTTAACCCTTTCTCATGTGAACCACAAAGGAAATGAAAGATTTGAGCAGGCAGGTCTTATTTCAAGCACCAGAAAATAACCTCCCTCTGGCTTTCATCCATACTCTTTATTTGTAGGAACACAGGGCTGAAGCGACTTCTCTCAAAACAACCCTGGCTTTGATTTCTTCCCTAACTTCATTCATCTCTGTGTTAAAACTTGATTTTTAGATCCTTTTTTGTTTTTTTTTTTTCCTTTTAGACATCCTCAGGAAAATACAGCTTTATTCCTAAAACTCCTCTCAGTCAGCCAAAAAATACAGTGCAAAAGGGCAAGAATGAGAAAAGAAAGACACCAAGGGTTTTTTTTCCTATAGTGATGAGTGACACAATTTCCAACAATAAGGCTGTCTAAAGCTGCAAAAGCTCCAATGGCCTGGGGAAAATAATTTTTTTAAAAGGGAGTATTTATGAATTATTATAATTATTTGCTCTTCTGAAGGACCATTGTGTAAGAATCCAAAACCATGTTACAAATGTCGTGAAGTAAATTTTAAATATCAGTAATATAGACAGAATGAGAGATAAATCCAAGTTTAAAACACTCCAAACATTCTGTGTGCCCTTTGTAGGATCAGTCCACAAGGATTTGCAAACCCAGTGATTTTTAAACAGAGAAAAGTTATTTTCTCTTGTGTTGTAAATAAATTTCTCTATGACCAAGCAGCAGTGAGGGACCATGGGCAGCAGCACATGTCCCTGGGAGACTTCCCCAAATAAGAGTGTTGCAGACATCTTTTATGGAAAATCCTTTCCTTAGGATTTTTCCTCCTGAGAAGCTGAGAGGCCTCCGGAACAAAATGTAAACATTGATTATCTGCTGCTGTGGGATGCAACAGGTGCATCTGGGATTGGTTTCATGTGGTTGTTTCTAATTAATGGCCAATCACAGTCAGCTGGCTCGGACAGAGAGCCAAGCCACAAACCTTCGTTATCATTCCTTCCTATTCTATCCTTAGCCAGCCTTCTGATGAAATCCTTTCTTCTATTCTTTTAGTACAGTTTTAATGTAATATATATCATAAAATAACAAATCAGCCTTCTGAAACATGGAGTCAGATCCTCATCTCTTCCCTCAACCCAAGAACCCCAGTGAACATCATCACAAAAGAGGCCCAGGCAAATTCCCAAATCTCCTGAGTCCCACTTAGCTGCTCAAACCACTGCACTTTATCATCCTGCCAAACATAATCCTGCCAATGACTGATCCATCATCAGACAAGGAAAGCAGATGTCTTTTCCCAGCTCATCCTGTCAAACAAAGGCAACTTGGCCAAATCCATCCAGCAGCTCGGAGGCTCAGAGCCTCCTCTTAGTCAGATTCTCCCGTTTCTGTGGGAGATTTCAGGGAAAAAGGAGAGTTCTGCAAAGGGCTTGGAGAGCCCCAGGGAAAGGGAAGCTGAGCAGCTGTGCTCCTTAACTCCTTAGGGACAAGCTTGCAAATGTCTCTGCTGGGAAAAAAAGAGAGGAGTTGGGGTTTTTAAGGAAGAGAATGTCGCAGACATCTTTTATGAAAAATCCTTTCCTTAGGGTTTTTCCTCCTGAGAAGTTGAGAGGCCTCAGGAACAAAATGTAAACATTGATTATCTGCTGCTGTGGAATGCAACAGGTGCATCTGGGATTGGCCCATGTTGGATGTTTCTAATTAATGGCCAATCACAGTCAGTTGGCTTGGACAGAGCCCGAGCCACAAACCTTTGTTATCATTCTTTCCTTTTCTTAGCCAGCCTTCTGATGAAATCCTTTCTTCTATTCTTTTAGTACAGTTTTAATGTAATATATATCATAAAATAATAAATCAGCCTTCTGAAACATGGAGTCAGATCCTCATCTCTTCCCTCATCCTGAGACCCCTGTGAACACGGTCACAAAGAGAACCCTGGAAATTCAGTTATGACACACATCCAAAAGGGAGGCAGCACCTGAGTGAATTCAAATGAGCAGGAGACAGCTCTGATGGCTGGGTGAGCACCTTCTGCTCCTTAAATTACCAGCTGGAGTAGCCAAGGAGGAGTTTCCTCTCCAGGAAGCTCAGAGTGAGGATCTGAATCCAGGCTGGAATAGAGGGATGCTGCAACACTGGGCTCAGCAGTGCTTAGATCTGCATTAAAGTGCTACAAAATCCCTCATGGCTGAGGGAAAATGAGAGGAACAACAATAATTATCCCAAAAAGTGTAGGGACAGAAAAGAGGGAAAGAAGTGGGCTCCACTACCTGGAGTGCAAATCAACTTATAGTATTCCCCGAATTATTGATCATTGACTACTCTTAATTTCCTTTCTCCTTTGGGGAGGAAAATCTGTTCTTTTTAATAAAAATGTTCCAAAATTTACCCATTAAACTATTTAAACCTTCTGGATGAAATTCAACTCCAAAGCTGCTCAAATTCAACTCAAATCTGCTCAGTCAATGACAGGAACAACAGGAAGACAAAGGGAGATTCAGATACAGACCTGCCTGACCCCCAGGGCTTCGGCAACAGGATTTGGAGATCTGTGGACAAAAATGATGTGTTTGTAATGTAAACATATATATCTTCACACTGATTGTGCTTCCTCACCCGAAGAGAGAAGCAGGAACTTTCAGGGCAGGAGTAACTCCAAACTGAGGGAACTGTCTAAAGCAGGCAAAAGAAAACTGTAGTGCTCCATCCAGGGAGCCTGAGGCTGGGTGGGTGCCCACTCTGCCAATATCTGAAGTTAAATGAGTCAATCCCCACAGACCTGGGCTCATCTAAACAAAATCATTCCCCTCCAGACATCCAGCCCCATTCTCCCCTGGAATGCCCCAAGAGCCTGTGGAGATGGCACCTGGCAGGATCCCTATAAAGAAGTTGAGTGAATACTTGTGAGCACTCTGATTTGTTCACAGGCTGGGTTTTTACTCCAAGATACAACAACTCTGACATGCTGCTGTTCAGGAAAGGCCCTGGGCTCCAGCAGAACATGCAGGTAAGCTGTTAATGCTGTCCTGAATTTCTGCTCATCCAGCCCTGAGTCATCTCCTGAGCAGCCACCTCTTCACTGCCGTGCACAGGAAAAATGCTTCCTAATTCAGAAGGGACTGAAAAACCTCAGATCCCAATTCCTGACAGTCTCCATCCATCCATCATCCATCCATTCATCCATCCATCCATCCATCCATCCATCCATCCATCCATCCATCATCCATCCATTCATCCATCCATCCATCCATCCATCCATCCATCCATCCATCCATCCATCCATCCATCCATCACCCCACCCAGCCCTGCCTGCTCTCCACTCCAGTCCATTCCAGCTGTGCCACCTGAGTCTTGTTTTCCTCCTGAATCCAACCCTGATGCCATCCCCAGCAGGTCCACCTGCCATGACATTCAGCCCTGGAGCTGAACTCAGATCTGCCCAGCTTCCCCAGAGAGCTGGGAGGCTTTTTGGGTCAGGATATTGCAGGGGGGATCCCAAATCCAGAGGAGCTGAGTCTGGCAGGTTGTCCAGAAGAATCCTTAACCTGGCAGGTGGGAGATCAGTGCAGAGCCTGGCACAAAATTAAGAGCTTGATCTGAACCACAGTGAAGTACTGAGGCTCTTCTCTTCTCTTCTCTTCTCTTCTCTTCTCTTCTCTTCTCTTCTCTTCTCTTCTCTTCTCTTCTCTTCTCTTCTCTTCTCTTCTCTTCTCTTCTCTTCTCTTCTCTTCTCTTCTCTTCTCTTCTCTTCTCTTCTCTTCTCTTCTCTTCTCTTCTCTTCTCTTCCCCAGACCTCTCCCACTGCCTGGGATTGGTGTACACACATCACATCCACAAAACCTTCGTTAAACAGGACCCCAGAGGCCTCCTGCAAGGCTGGGTATTGGATGTCACTTATAACCAGGGAGCTGGACAAAGCAAACTGGGCTTTCTCCAGTTGTCAGAAAAGCTGCGGTGGTTTGGTTTGAGGAACAGCAGTTTTGGTCACAAAGAGGCAGCTCCTGTTCAGTTTTAGGGGAAGTGAAAGCTCTGAGGTTGTCCAGAAATCCAGTGTAACCACACCACCAGGAAAGGAAGGGCTGGGGTGACAGACACCAGGCTTGCCCTGCATCCCTGCTGGAAACCCTCAGAGCTGGAATGAGCACCAGCTTCACCTGGAGCTCTGGGGATGTCTGGAGAGGAGGCAGATCCTGTCCACAGCTTCTCACTGCTTTTTTTTTCAATGCATTCATTTAAGGACAGCAAAGGGAAATGTTACAGAACAGCTTTAAACTGAAAGGAAGTGGGCTTTGATTGGGTATTAGGAAGGAAACAATTCACTGGGGAGGCCCTGGCACAGGCTGTCCAGGGAATTTGTGGCTGCCTCATTCCTGGAAGTGTCCAAGGCCAGGTTGGATGGGGTTTGGAGCAGCCTGGGACAGTGGAAGGTTTAGTGTCAGTATCACATCCTGAAGAACAACCAGGAGGAGACAGAAACAAGAAAAAAAAGAAAACAAGAAAAAAGGAATGCATAAAATAATCCTTCCCATGGGCTGTGTTGTGACCCTATTCACAGGGGTCTTAGGTTGAGAGAAGAGACGAGGATCTGACTCCATGTTTCACAAGCTGATTTATTATTTTATGATATATATTACATTAAAACTATACTAAAAAATAATAGAAGAAAGCCAGCCTTCTGATGAAATCCTAAGAATAGAATAAGAAGGAATGATAACAAAGGTTTGTGGCTCAGCTCTGTCTGAGCCAGCTGACTGTGATTGGCCATTAATTAGAAACAACCACATGAGACCAATCCCAGATGCACCTGTTGCATTCCACAGCAGCAGATAATCAATGTTTACATTTTGTTCCTGAGGCCTCTCAGCTTCTCAGGAGGAAAAATCCTAAGGAAAGGATTTTTCATAAAAGATGTCTGTCACACTGGGTTATCCAGAGGTCACCACAGTGCCCTTCTAGAATACAGATTGGGATAAAATTTTAACCTTCTTTGCTATAAGTATCTTCCACATCTTTTATGAAACCAACCTAAGAGCAATTCCAGGATGATTTTACTATTTGTACATCACTTTCATTCTAAGCTAGCGGCCCTAAACAGGGCTTGTTTGTGCCACTATTCAGAGCTTTCTATGAAAATCCAGGTATGTTCCTGGAACAGTCCACAAGCACATCTAATTTCAAAGAATTCACTCTCAGGTGGCTGCTTCCCCTCAAAGGGGAGCGCAAAAAACACAAAGGTGTTGGCACAAGAGGAGTTTGGCTCATTCAGACATTGGGCAGAAAAAGGAATGTTCCTCTTTCAAATGGAGCAAAGTGGCTCAGTCAAGGCTCTGAATGAGCACATGACTCATGGCTTTATAAAGCATTTCTGTCAGAGCCCTGTCGTGAATGGTTCCTCACAGATGGTCTGAAGCATCCAGGTGTGCCTTCCAGGAAGGAGATCATGCTGGGATGAGCTCTCAGGAAAAAGGAATGAGCCTCAGGACAAAGTCATTGTTCCTAAAAATGAGGGAGTCAAGAGTGCTCCAGAGGTTTGGAACCACTCCAGAGCTTCTCTGACAGAAATCTGGACAGGGCCGCCTCTCCTCCCTTGGCTGGGGAGGGTGGGAAACAAAAGGACAAGTCATTTCTAAAATGAGTGAAGCAGAGCAAGGTTAGGACAACTACAGGGATCATTACTGCCATGGGGAAAAAGGATTCACAAAAATGGGGAAAACCATGCAGAGAGAAAGTGAAGAGATCCTGACCTAAGGAACGTTCCTCAAAATGAGGGAGTCAAGAGTGCCCCAAGAGCGTCTCTGACAGAAATCAGCACAAGGCCACCTCTCCTCCCTTGGCTGAGCAAAGTGGGAAACAAAAGGACAAGTCATTTGTGAAGCAGAGCAAGGTTAGGACAACTACAGGGATCATTACTACCATGGGGAAAAAGGATTCACAAAAATGGGGAAAACCATGGAGAGAGCAAGTGAATATTTCCTGACCTAAGGAATGTTCCTCAAAACAAGGGAATCAAGAGTGCCCAAGTGGTTTGGAATCACTCCAGGCTCAAGAGCTTCTCTGACAGAAAACAGGACAGGGCCACCTCTCCTCCCTTGGCTGAGGAAGGTGGGAAACAAAAGGACAAGTCATTTGTGAAGCAGAGCAAGGTTAGGACAACTACAGGGATCATTACTGCCATGGAAAAAAAGGATTCACAAAAATGGGGAAAACCATGCAGAGAGCAAGTGAATATTTCCTTCCCACTGACACTTCTAAGCCAGCACAGGATGGACACATGGACAGAGCTGAATCAGAAGAACAGAACATGCTGGAGGACACTGATTGCTCAGGGATCTCCTAGAGGAAAGTTTCTAATTACATTTAAGTTTGCCAGCTTTGAGTAAAGACATTTTTGATAACCCTCCTGTGCCCAATGGCCAGTGCACATGGAGGACATCATGTGTCTGAGCAATGGCTGAAGAGGGACATCCTCATCAGGACTTAGTGGCCTGAGTACAGATTTTAGGAGGAATTTAACAGTCCTGGAGGAGTAAACATTGCTGGACTCAGTAAACAGAACTATCACAGTCCTGTGTGCAGGGTCTGTATGAAGGTATGGGAATAATTCAAAATGTGGTTCCACTCCTGATGCCTGAAAAGGGAGTTAAAGCCACAGGTTGGACAGGCTGTAACATGAGCCTAAGAGCCTGAAAAGGTGACAAATGGGACATGACACACAGGACATGACACACACTCGCCCACACTGTCTAAACCAGGCATGCACACAGTTCTTCCACCTGAGGAGAGCTCTGACACCTCCCCAGGAGCCTGAGGGCCACATTTAATCCTTCTGATAGCTCCCACCACCTCCCTGCTCACAGAGAGATGCTGTGACAGGGCTGCATCCCCCCCACCCACACCTCTGAGCACACAGCTGAGTGCCAGGTGGGACAGGTGATCCCAGTGAAGGGTCAGATGGTGGAAATATCCACATTCCACACTAAAACATGGAAGCTGCTGGGGTTGTTTGGAACACAGAATCATGGAATGGTTCAGGTTGGGAGGGACCTTGGAGATCATCTCTTCTCAACCCTCTGCCATGGGCAGGATGCTTTCCACCACCCCAGGCTGCTCCAAGTCTCATCCAACCTGACCTTGGACATCCCCAGGGATGGGCCATGGCGAGGCCTGACCAGGGAAGTGATGTCCAACAGCATTAAAGAAAAAATTATCAAATCACCTTGCTTCCTGCAGGGATTCACCGCCCTAACCTGGTTGCTGGGTGAGAGCTTTGCTGCCCATCCATCCCCAAACAAAACCAACTTCCAGCACCCCCAAACTGTGCTCCACCAGCTCGTGGTGAACCTGATGCTCAGGAAGATGATTAATTCTGCTTTATTCCCCCAGGCATTTCCTTCTGTAATTCCTTGCCTGCTCCAAGTCTCATCCAACCTGACCTTGGACATCCCCAGGGATGGGACATGGTGAGGCTTGACCAGGGAAGTGACTTCCAATACCATTTCCAATAGTTTTAAAGAAGAAATTATCAAATTATCTTGCTTCCTGCAGGGATTCACCACCCCAGCCTGGCTGTTGGGTGACAGCTTTGCTGCCCATCCATCCCCAAACAAAACCAACTTCCAGCACCCCCAAACTGTGCTCCACCAGCTCGTGGTGAACCTGATGCTCAGGAAGATGATTAATTCTGCTTTATTCCCCCAGGCATTTCCTTCTGTAACTCCTTGCCTGCTAACAGCACAGATGGGGGAAAGAGATTAAAGATGTTTCTGCTTTGTCTGGTTAAAAGGGAAAATATGGAAGAGCACAAATGACACAGAAAATGAGTGCTTTGATGACAAAACCAAATCTTAGTGGTACAGCATCACCAGACCTCTCTCAGGTGATGCCACAGGCTGTAGATCTCAGTGTTTCACAAAGGTAGTGTCTTTAATGTCTTTTGACAAAGAAACCAAAGCAGAAAACCTCCCCCACCAAAAAAAATCCCACATAAAACCAACAAAAAAACCCTCAACCTAAGGAAACCCCAAACCACAAAACTCCACCTAGAAAGCCACAACAAAACTGTCAGTTGGCCTCTGCCTCCAAAAACTCCTTCCTTATAGAAAAAAATAGATAAAGCAGTAATAAACCCCCCTAAATACTTCACACTCTCTGAATGTGTCCAAAAGACCTTTCCATGTGCCAGTGTACATTGATATCCACATCTGTCAGAGATATGAAATATTGAAATGTTCTCCTCAAAACACCCTGGTCTGACAGCAAAGAGACAACAGAAGAAGGGACAATTTGTGTGGAAAAAGGAGTGGGAAAGAAAATAATTGGGTCCTACTTCCACGGGAACAAGGGAAAGACTTCAAATCTCAATTTAGGAATTTTGGATATGAGGAAAACAACAGAGTAGGCAATTAGGAAGGTAAAACAGATGGGCATCAGTGATCAGGACACCTGGGAAGAGGATCTTGGAAAGAAAACAATGTTTAGAGCAGCAGGAGGAGCAGAAAACCTCTGAGCATTGCTAGAAGCCTCAGCCTGGCTGTCAGGATCAACTCAGCTGAGCAGAAAATGCCTTTGAGCAACAGGGCTAAAGAAAGAGAACAACAGGAAAAGAAACCGAGTGAGATTACTATGCAAAGAGCTGAAATTCAAGAGAAAGCCAAATATAGCACCAAGAAAAGGAGAACTCACAGGGAGCCCCACCCCAGCTTCTGTTCACTGGCTTCTCCAAAGAACTGGAGGTGAAAATAGAATTTTACTAATGCAAAACTGGAACAGTTACACATGAAAATGATTTAGCTTGAATAATTGAGAGCAACAACAGGGCTGGGTGTAAAGGGGTTTGGAAACAGCACTCAGACAGGAAAAACTCAGATGGGATGGTGGGAGTGGCACCATCTGGCTCAAAGTCAACAAATGTAAAGTTTTTTTATATATAGGAAGGAGAGGGGGGTGGAAATGATCCAGACTGCTCTCAGCAGGTTAATCTGGGTTAAATACACAGGACTTTTGAACAGGACTTGAAAGGAAGAGTGATGGAAAGCGGCAGCAAATGGAGATGGGGACAAAATAGAAAATGTGGTTTATTGAGAGTAAATCATGACAAGGTAACTTATAAGGTTGTTTTATAATGTAATTGTTGGGGGTTTTTTTTGTTTTTTTTTTTGTTTTTTTTGAGGGGGGAGAGATGAAAGTCAGTGAATTAAAACTTTCTGAACCTCGGTAAAAAGACGGGGCAAACATTGTTAAAAATGGACAAAGAGAGGTAATTTAAAGGATGCTGGTGGTGCCTTTGGAGTAATCAGCCCTTCACAGCCACCTCCTCCTTGCTTTAGCAGCCCCTGCCTGCCTGGCACCTTTTCCATCAGGACTGGATCCTTACTGGCTCTACCCCAGCATCCCCTGGTCACATCAAATCAGGACAGCAAAAACACTGAAATTAAGGCAAAAAAATTTTTCTAGGATGAAAATAAAAAGTTAGGATAAAAAAATAATAATAAAGTAACAAATTAAAAAAAAAAAAGTCAATCTAAACTTAGTGAGAGAGAAAGCAAATGTGTAATCAATCACAACCAGCAAGGGCCTAAACAAAAAGATTTCTTCCCAAGGATATTTATTAAATGTGGGGAAAAGGGTTTAGATTGCAGCGACTGAACTCTCTAACGAGACAAATGAGGATTAGAAGCAAAGCTTTGCTTGGGGATGGTTTAACACTGCCAGAAGAGCCTTTCTGGAGTGTCTCTCCCAAATCATTTGGGTCTGCTTGTACTGCAGGTCCAAGGAAGAACCTGATGGTTGGAGCCGTGCAGGTGGTAAAATTAAATATCACAGAGGCAAACAGCTGAGCTCCAGAGATCCCTTCCAAACTCAGCTGACCTGGGTCTGCATGGAAGTGATGTTGAGTTTGCCAAGAGTAAAGGGAGAAGGTGTAATTTAATTCTTGGGATTTTTCTTTTAATTATCAGAAAAAAAAAAAACCCACAAAGATTAGGACAGTCCATAAGAGCCTGACTGTTTTATCCCTGTTTAAAAGTAAGAAATCCCAGAAATGGTTTCTATAACCTTTTCTCCCATCCTTTATCAGTGTCCCCATCGATCCTGACCCATTCCTGGGCTTCTCTCTGCTGACCATCAAAAAGACTTGACCTGTATTTTGAAACTCTAGATTTCTGTGTCTGCAACTTAAGGCTTAAATTTTTAGCTGTCCCCTACCACATCTGTGGTTCTAACCAGACTGGTTATGGAGCTTTTTCTTCCTCCTGCTTTCTATTTGCGAAAGTTTCATCAAATACTTAAAGACAAGTCGTGAGTTGTCCCTCAGTGTTTCATTTTCTAGAATAAACATTCCAAATTCTTTCTTTTTTTTTTTCCTTCAACAGCATTTTTCAGACCTTTTATCATTCTTCTGGCCCTGCCTGGACTCCAGTTTCAAGTGTTTTTACTCCAGAACAGATACACGTGCTCCAGTTAAAAGCCTGCCAAGGATTATTTTCTTCTTTTTCCTTGGCCAAAACAAAAGTTTGGTTCCAGTTTCTTGTTTATCTTACTTGCAGCCTAACATAGGCAGCAGCCAAAAGTAAAACAGGTTGTCTATGAGCTCAGCCCAACCTCTGCAGAAAATGAACTGAGACAAAAAACTTAGAGAAATTCTGCTTTTTCAGGTGGAGAAGTTCATAAAGCTGGGGAGGACAAAAAGTCCTGTCAGGAACAGAAACCCAGGGTAATTTTTCCAGGTCCCTTATCTAAATCTTAGTGACATAACCACCTCTCAGCAAATTAAAATATCAGTGCACCAGATGAACTTTGTGTTTTCCAGAGTCACAGCTGAACAGGGAAGAGGAACTGCATGGAATAACATCTACCCCAAGGAAAAGCAGAAAAAATCCCAGATAAAGGCATCCCCCTCCATCCCCTGAAGTGGCACCACATATTCCAACAGCTTTTGGATGTGTATTCATGTTGAAACAGGAGGGTAAAAATACCTTGTCCTACAAAAGCAACACCCAATGATAAAAATAGGAATTCTTAAAAGACAAACCCCAACACTTCCTCATTTTAGTCCCTCTCCATTCACACAGCCCAGCAGCTCACATGCACATGGGTGAAGCTCACTGAGGACTACAGTTTCACAAATTCCTGGGAATTCCCTTTTTAATAAGGACTGTATTGTGTTCAAACATCAGGAAGTTTGGACATGGCAGGAATGAAGGTAATCAGGGAATCACAGAATCAGTCCTCTGTGGCTTCACTTTTCCCTGAGGATGTGTACAGCTGACAGGACCAGTTAAACCACAGACCTTGACATCAGAGAATCATTTAGGTTGGAAAAGACCTTTTAGACCACTGAATCTAACCATTATTGAGTCTTTTATTAGTAAATTTGAGGGTGACATTAAGCTGGGAACTGTGTGTCCATCTGTTGGAAGGAGGGCTCTGCAAGGAGACCTGGAATGGTTGGATGAATTGGCAGAGTCCAATAAGATGAAGTTTAATAAATCCAAGTTCCAACATTTTGGCCACAATAACTCCCAGCAGTGACTGACCATGAGCCAGCAGAGTGCCCTGGTGGCCAATGGCTCCTGGCCTGGGTCAGGGATGGAGTGGCCAGCAGGAGCAGGGAGCTCATTGTGCCCCTGCCCTGGGCACTGCTGGGGTCACACCTCGAGTGCTGTGCCCAGCTCTGGCCCCTCAGCTTGGGAAGGACCTGGGGACACTGAGCACATCCAGAGGGGCTGGGAACACAAACCCTGTGAGGAGCCCCTGAGGGAGCTGGGGGTGCTCAGCCTGGAGAAAAGGAGACTCAGGGCTGCCCCCATCACTCTGTGCAGCTCCTGAAAGGTGCCTGTGCTCAGCTGGGGCTGGGCTCTGTCTGCAGCAGCACTGACACAGCCAGAGCACACAGCCTCGAGCTGCACCAAGGGAAATACAGGTTGGAGAGCAGGGAAAGTTTTTCACAGAAAGAGTGATGAAGTTCTGGAATGGCTGCCCAAGGAGGTGGTGCAGTCCCCATCCCTGGGTGTGTTTAACAAAGCCTGGATGTGGCACTGGGTGCCAGGGTTTGGTTGAGCTGTTGGGGCTGGGTGGGACTCAGTGGTCTTGAAGGTCTCTCCCAACCTGGTCATTCTGTGTGATTAACCCAGCACTGTGAAATCCACCACCAAACCATGTCCCCATGACACCTCAAGAGCAACCAGTGTAAGATCTTCACCTGCAATCCCCAACCAGCAGCACTGTCCTGTCAGGATTTTAACTCAGGATGCAACTGGAAATAAGACGACACTTGCAAAGCCACATAATGGATAACACACAATGAACCCAGCCAAGTTTACCCATTCAGGAAGGATAAATCTCAGGGCTTCAAAATGGTCTGGACTGGGCCATGGGTGAGGGGTGGAGCTGGCAGGGTTAAAGGTTGGACTTGATGATCTTTGAGGTCTTTTCCAATCTAAAAATTTCTATGATTCTGTGGATACAGAGGTGAAATTGCAGAAGCAGATTAAAATCTCCTTCAAAACTCCTTCTGCAACAGCTTGAGCTGCCATCAAAGCTTCTAATCGCAAAATGCCTTAGAGGAAATAACCACAAAAAACATCCTAAAGGATTAAGGTGCTTCATTAAAAATAAAAATAATAATGATTAAGAAATCCAGCCCTTTTCCCTCCAGAGTTTGATCTTGAGCAGATATTTTCCTGGCCACATCACACACTTCTGGATATCCCAGATTTCCCACAGAAGGCATCCACCACAAGAACACTTCAAGCACGGACATGTAACAAACACAGCCCAGAGAATTTTCTGAAAACATTACCTGACATAACCCAGCCAAGTTCTTAAGCTGCCATCCATGCCCCATGAAAAGGAATATGTTCTATAAACAGAGATATCTCCACAAACAGTGATACCAAGCAGGAGATCCCCCTGTTCCTGTGTTCTACTGATTGGAAGCTGAGTTTAATATACAGCACATTCTTTTTTTTTTTCCTCTGGTTTTATTAATTGTACCAAGTGTAAATCTGTTAATGAAACAGCACTTAAATTGTTCATAATAACATGAAAACCAACTCTCTGTGAAATGAATGAGGTTCCCCTATCAGATCCTCTCTGTGGACTGTGGAAAATTTCCCTGTGCTGTTTAGTGTGTTTATTAAGGTTGGGTTTTGAATAAACAATTGTTTAGGGAATTGATCATTGCTCTGTTGATCCTCTGCACCTTTCCAGGGAACACCATCCCAACAATGTTAGGATGATTTTATCCTACTCCCACTGCCAAACTGCCATCCCTGACTTCCAGACAGCACCACCAGAATGTTGTGGGAGCCTAATAAAATATCCCTGCTGTCCCATAAATGATGCTTCTGTAATAAAACCCATCTTCCTCCCGTGATCTTTGCATCCTGACAAAAAACTTCCTTCTCCTGATGACCAGACACCAGTTTGAGGATGGGGAACCTCCTTCCCCTGCTCTTGGTTGCCCTGTTTATGAAATCATGGAATCATGGAATGGTTTGGGTTGGAAGGGACCTTAAAGCTCCTCTCATTCCAGCCCCTGCCATGGGCAGGGACACCTCCCACCAGACCAGGCTATTTTTTTGCACACAGGTCACAGTTCTCCTGGAATGGAAGGGCCAGGCCACCAAAGACACAATGGTGATCCAAGCCAGGCACAGCTTCCCAATGAAAATCATTAACTTGGAGTAAAAACTTCATCGCAGCTCAAGCATGAACTGAACAGGGGGGATCGGAAGTGAAAATAAATAAGTGAACCAACAACCCAGTGTTTACTAAACTAAGGCAAACAGAGATGAAGAAATACAAACAAAGCAGCATGAAATTTAGAAGCATTAGATGAGAACCTGAAGACATCAGGAAAACTCTGCAGCTGGTAAAGATAAGAGTTTAATGAGAAGTTAATATTTTTAGATGTTTTGTTGGTTTTTTTTTTTTTTTTTTTTTTAATTTGATTTGTTTTGAGTTTGGTCTCCTTGGAGTTTTTTGAGTTTGGATTTTTTTTTTTAACAAAAAAATTACAACAAACAGAATTTTACGGACCATGCACACTCCAGTAGAGGAAAGTTCAACATGAAATAATTCTGATCTGCATTTGGAAAGCAGCAGGGCAACCGGCATGGCTCTGCTGATGACAGAGAAGCTTTTTCCAGCTCATTAGTAACAAAGGCAGATGTTAAACAGCATCCACGAGAGATAAACATTTAAAATTAGCAGGCCTGGACAACTTGCACCTAAGAGCATTTGTAAAAGCTGGCTGAGAGCTGTTTGAACCCAGCCAAGTGCAAAACCCGGACTCGAGCAAGAACAGACTCAGTGCAGATCTCCAGTACAGCAACCCGGATTTTGGGAAAGAAGTGATGTGGTGGAGAATTTGGGATTAAAAGAGGCAAATAACTCCACTTTAACTCCAGTGAGTGCTGCTGGGAGAAGGCAAACACGGTTGTTTGCTGGATAAACTGAGCAGAGAGGAAGGACAAGAAGAAAATTCTCCTTTTTTGCACGGCACTGGGAGATCTGTCCCATGACACCGCGTCAAGGATTTTAACAGGCCAATAAAAACCAAAGGAGGGTGTGGAAAGGAAGCACAGAAGGAAGTGGAGGAGCCCTGCATCCTTCTGGATGCCCCCAGGTTATCCCAGTGGCCACGGGGAGCACGTTCAGGCAACCCAACCAGGTGTTGAATGTGCTCAGAGAACCTTTGCTATCAGAAAATTCAATCCAGCAGAGTAAATCGCAGTGGGACATGAACTGAAAACCTCTGAAAACCCATAACCCTCCCCAGATTATCTCCAATAATAGCAAGGGCCAGGGGAAATGTGTTGGGCTGCTCATCTCAGCCCCTTGAAAAGCAGAGTTCAGCAGAGCATAAGTTACATTTTATCAGAAACAGGTGGTTGGACTCGATTTACTGGAGGTAACTGGTGAAAATTAGCTGCTTTTAATAGCTTGCCAAATAAAATAATCTGTCCTTCCCATCAAGGATTACTCTAATCTTAATATAGTTCCAACTGCACAGACTTCCTGGGTTTTGATGTCAGATTTTGGCCCAGGCACTGAGATGTTACATTTTCCTTGGACATTCTCAAGTAGATGTTGGCTTCCACTCATGAAAGCCCACTTGCTCTTGTTTGGAAAAAAAACCCCACACATTTAAATAATGAAGTTTCAATAATGTTCTCAATTGTAAGAGCAGGAAATGCTGCTCAGATAACCTTGAAAACTCCACTTCAGGGGCATTTCTCTTTGATTAACACTTTGGGTTGGAAAAAGCCAGGTCAAGGTCTAACTATCCATGTCATGGAGCAAGAAGAGGCAGAGAAAAATCATACTGATCCTGCTGGAGCCACAGGTGCTGTCAGCTCCTAAAGTTTCATCAGGAAACTTGCAGTATCTTCTTTTTTTTTTTTCCATATTCAGTACATCCTGGTCTAGTGAAAGGTGGAATGGGATGAACTCTAAAATCTCTTCCCACCAAAGCCATTCCATGATTCTGTGATCCCAGTCAAGAGACGAGCCGCAGCAGAGAAGAAAGATGCCAAACCTTTGTAATCCAGCTGATAAATAAATGAGAAATTCAACTTTTTTCTTTCTTTTTTTCTGACTAATTTAATGATTTTTTGCTGCTGGTTTTGCTGGTTTTTGGGGTTGCCAAAAATGACCAGGAGCTACTGGTATTTCACCAGCACAGACAGCGTCACAGACCTCTTTTTATGGACAATCTTTTCCTTGGGGTTTTTTCTCCTGAGAAGCTGAAAGGCCTCAGGAACAAAATGCAAACATTGATTATCTGCTGCTGTGGAATGAAACAGGTGAATCTGTGATTGGTCCCATGTGGATGTTTGGAATTAATGGCCAATCACAGCCCAGCTGGCTTGGACACAGTGTCCAAGCCACAAACCTTTGTTATTGATTCTTTCCTTTCTTAGCTTAGCTTAGCTAGCCTTCTGACATGAAACCTTTTCTTCTATTCTTTTAGTATAGTTTTAATGTAATATATATAATAAAATAATAAATCAGCCTTCTGAAACACGGAGTAAAATCCTTGTCTCTTCCTTCAACATAAGACCCCTGTGAATACCGTCACACAGACAGTGGCATGGAGCTGGTTCCTGTGCATGCAGGAGCAGACAGAGAAATTGCACCCCAAGGCAGAATTCCTTTGCCCGAGGTTTGCTGCCCAAGTTCCAGGTGAAATTCTCAAGAGCTGGGAGAGCCCGTGGTCCAAGAAAAGGCGTCTGAGGGACCTGTCCCCCATGCTACCCTCAGCACACTGAACTGGCACAAGGCCCTGCCTGGGGCAGATAAATCCAACATCAAAGCTCCAGTGACCACAAAAGCAGTTTGGTATCTTAGTCTGCAATCCAGTCCTACCCTGGGGATGTTTTTACAGGACAAAAGCAGGATCTGAGCTTATTCTTGCTAAAAATGAAGAATGCCTGGAGTCTCCCTGTCCTCTGCATAACATCTCCCTCTGCTCCATGTGTGAGAGAAAGAAATCAATCTTGAATGAAGGAGATGTCCTGCAATTCCAGGGAAGAGACACCATTCCTACTCTTTTTTTGTTGCTGATTTTTGTTCTTCAAAGCTAGAACATCCATGTCATCAGTTCTGGGCTTGCTGGACCCCACAAACCCAGCCTGGGGCTGGGGACACAGTGAACTCTGGCTGCACCTGCCCCTCAGGAGCTATTTGGATATTACAAAAGAGAACTGATTGTGCAATCCCTGTGCCTGCAGATGTGCTGTGGGATCCCACTTTAACCCTCGTGCTATCTGTGAATGCCTCATTGTGCCATTGACATTTTCTAAAAAAATCCCTTCACCCAGGATTTTTCTCCTGGGAAGCTGGGAAGCCTCAGAGAAAAGGAAAACAATTCTTATCTCATTTGCTTCTCCTGTGTTTTGCTCATGTGGAATGTGTTTGGAGATTGTTTACCCACAGGTGATTGTTCCATTGGGTTCTGCTGTGAGTTGTTTTCACTCTTTGGCCAATCAGGGCCAAGCTGTGTCAGGACTCTGGAAGGAGTCAGGAGTTTTCATTATTATCTTTTTAGCCTTCTGTCTATATCCTTTCTGTATTCTTTAGTATATTTTAGTATAGCATTCTTTAATATAATATACTATTATAAAATAATCAATCATCCTTCTGAGAACATGGAGTCAGATTCACCATTCCTCCCTGCCACAGGGCACCCCACAAATACAACACCCCATCCCATAAAGGAGGATTGCACTGCTCGTGGTTTATCAGACTCATCTGGGTCTTAGCCTTGGAGCAGGGACCTAAAAAGCATCTTCAGGGCTGGGATTTCACAACCCAATTGTTTCACTCTTCTGGCAGAGTTCAACCTTTTCCCTGAGGATCCTCAGAGCTGAAAATGCCTCTCAGTGCCACAAGCTCACTGCCAACTGCAGAGGTTGGTCCAGCAAGGGAAGCTCTTCCAGACAAGAAATCCAGGCTATTGCCAAGAGGAAAACCATGCTTAAGGTCAGGAGCCCTTCAGAAATTCCAGCCAGCTCCATGAAAAATGAGGATTTTCTGTTCCACAGCCTGTGCTTTGCTCACTGCAGTGAACTTTGTGTTCACCATCATCTAGTTCCTACCATTAACTTCCCTTAACTGGGTTTCCTGCCCCCAGGGCTTGTTTCCTGCCCAGAACATCCCATTCCCAGCCCTGCACACGTTAATGAGGGCCAGTTCTCATTGCAGATGAGAATTTATGGCACTTTTAAATCACAGCCAAACCAGCACCAGGATCCAGCTGTGCCTTGCGCATCCATGACAGGTTTATCAGGCTGTGAGCAGTTCTGGCAGAAACTGGCTTCTCCAAGTGTGGAAATGCAGCTTTGCCCCTTAATTTCCCTCCTAAATTCCCAGTTTCGGGCTTCAGGGAATCACACACTCCTACTCTCACCTAGCTGAAAATCAAACCCAGACACAGCTCCATGCTTCACCAAAACTAATGCCTTGTTCCTACTAAAGGTGGCCCTACCTTGCTCAGTTTTTCCTGACAAGAAAAATTGGCTTCTCCAAGTGTGGAAGTGCAGTTTTTCCCCTTAATTTCACTCCTAAATTCCCAATTTTGGGCTTCAGGGAATCACACACTCCTACTGTCACCTGGTGAAAGTCAAACCCAGACACAGCTCCATGCTTCACCAAAACTAATGCTTTGTTCCTGCTAAAGGTGGTCCTACCTTGCTCAGTTTTTCCTGACAGGAAAATTAGCTTCTCCAAGCGTGGAAATGCAGCTTTACCTCCTAATTTCACGCCTAAATTCCCAATTTTGGGCTTCATGGAATCACACAGAAGGGAATCACTCCTCCTCTCACCTGGCTGAAAGTCAAACCCAGGTACAGCTCCAAGCTTCACCAAGCTCCCATTCCTGCACTGCCAGGTAGATCCACAACTGCACTTAGGCTTTGTTCCTGCTAAAGGTGGTCCTGCCTTGCTCAGTTTTTCCTGAATGTAAAATTGGCTTCTCCAAGGGTGGAAATGCAGCTTTTCCCCTTAATTTCACTCCCAAATTCCCAGTTTTGGGCTTCAGGGAACCACACAGAAGGCGCAGCAGCAGAAGAACAGGGTGAGGAAAGAGAAGAAGCGCCAAAGCCTAAAATCAAAAGCCTGAAATCATTAGTACCTTTTAATGCGAGCTAATGTAAAGGCTGTTACTGCTGTAATTACAGCTGTGCTTGCTGTCAGTGCTAATGGATGTGCCTTCCATGTTCACAGGGCTGCAGGCAGGGAGGGAACCTTCTCCTTCCATCCTGCACAGCTTTCCCAAGCTGGGCATGGAGCCATCCATCCACAGCTCCCAGCACGCCCAGAGCTGAGCCTTGTCAAGAGCTGGAGGAAAACCAAACTCAGAAACCCTGCCCCAGTGATTTACAGTGACATTCCACACCACAGCTGTGGTTATAGGGCCTGGAAATATTCTTGTGGGTGAAATAAACAAAAATAAGTGAATAATTTATATATTTTTTTAAATTCTGCAAGAGATTTCGGAGTTCTGGATTGAGTTTACAGGCATTACCTTGCTGTGTTTCTGCTCTTTTCTGTGTATCAGCCTTCTTAAAGGGGGAGATTTGTGTCATTCATCTCCTTGGTGACACGAGTTGATATCAGACAGTTGTTTCTGGAGGTGTTTGACAGCAGCATCTCATGCCACAGCTAAACCTGGACTAGGTAAGACTGAGCAATATAACATCTTTATTTGCTCCTAGGTGAACACATATTTTCTACCAAGCGTGGCCAGAAATCCCCTGGATTCAGCCGAGCACCAGCTCCAGGCTTTGCTCCACAAAATTAAATACAGGATAGGAAATAGAGGGAGGTGCTCTCCTCAGCATCAAAGTAGAGCAAAATGTGCAGATTTTCACTGAAAAGCCTTCATTTAAAAGCAAAAAAATCAAGGTTGGCTCCCCAGAGTGCAGCATCCCCCTGGGATGGCACCATGAGCTCCTTAACACATGGAGACAGAGCAGGGATGTCTTAAAGATGGGAGAGGGAAAAAAAAAAATCACATTTCTTCCGAGAAGCAGAGAAATTATCCCTGCCCTGGGATCCAAGCCACTGAGGATTAAAACTCTTTGGAACAAGAAGACAATCACACTTTTTTCCCTCCTTGTACACAAAGCAATTTGCCTCTTCAATGGCATAAGAATTAAATCCAGCTGGAATGGCTTTTTAATTAAAATCATACTTTGCTTATCAGAGTGAGAGCACTTAGCTGATTACAGAGGGAACGTGGCAAACTCTGGCATCCCATTCCCTGTGCCAAACCCTGTGTAACCCTTTGCAGCTGCCTCATCTGAGCTCCCCTCACCCCATCTACGGATCAGAAAAAGTCATGTAGGGCACACAGAGTCTCTGTAAGAGTTGAGACAAAAGTTCCTTTCCTGAATCTGCTGGAGCTCAGTTTGCTGAATCCTGGGAATTTCCTTGTTGCCATTATAGTGCAAGAGCTCTATTATCATTACATTGCAAGGGTTCCATATTGCCAGTTTCAAACCTCCTTGATGTTTCTCGTGGGCAACTCCTCTAAGCACTGACTCTTCCTTTTCCTTGCAGGAGCCAACCAACTCCAGATCCCACCAATCCACTCTTTTATAACACTCTTCTGATTGGCTACAGGTGTGGCATGTTAACATCAGGCCTGCTCCTAATCTTCAGCAATTGGTTCAGCTACAACTCTTTAGGGGATAAGATTACACTCTATACCACCTCCACTTACCCATACTGTATCCCCCCACATTTCCTAAGCTAAGAATCTCCATATATTTAATTTCATCTCCTTGGCTGGTTTTTCATAGTCATAGACAACTGAAATGTTTCTCACTGTCCCAGAAGGGCCCTGAGGCCAAAGGCTGAGCCCATTCCTGGCAGGTTCCCCCCACTCCAATGGCTGGGGAGCCCTTTCTTCCCAAGCATCATCACCCACACTTGCTGCCAGATGGGGAGCACAAAACTCCCAGCTCAGGATAGGGTGGGAAACTCTGGCATCCCATTCCCTGTGCTAAATCCTGTGTAACCCTTTGGAGCTGCCCCATCTGACAGCCACTTATGGATCAGAAAAATCATGTAGGGCACACAGAGTCTCTCTAAAAGACAAAAGCTCTTTTCCTGAATCTGCTGGAGCTCAGTTTGCTGAGTCCTGGGAATTTCCTAAGCTGAGAATCTCCATATATTTAATTTCATCTCCTTGGCTGGTTTCTTTTTGTTTCTTATACAACTGAGATGTTTCTGAAAGGGCCCTGAGACCACAGGCTGAGCCCATTCCTGGCAGGTTCCCCCCCACTCCAATGGCTGGGGAGCCCTTTCTTCCCAAGCATCATCACCCACACTTGCTGCCAGATGGGGAGCACAAAATTCCCAGCTCAGGATAGGGACCAGGCAGGGTCACACCCCCTCCAGGTGTCCCCTGAGGAACTCCCCACATCCCTGGGGTCACTGGGAGCTCTCAGCCCGCTGGGGTTGCTCCTGTCACAGCTTCCAGGAGCATTAATGTGCCACAGCCAGGCTCAGGTCAGCCCAGCTAAGCTGATTTATCCTGGTGGCTGCAGGGCAGGATTTTCCCAAGCACAGCCAGGAGTTAAATTCCAAGGGCCCAATGAATACATGGCTGAATTCCTGAGGGCTTTTATGTCCCTGTGTCCTTTGCCTGCTCCTGTGAGGGGAAGGGATGCTGGGGAGATGCTGGAGCTGAGGTCTTGGACTTTGTGCTGTTTGCAGTGATCCTTTGGGGACTGCCTTGAAATAGCCAAGGAACTCAGCAGCACTTTCCTTACAGACAGAAAGGAGATCTGATGCTACTTGCATCAGGAAAGGCACAGATTTTAGCTCCACTAAAATGATTTCAGCCACAAGGTGCTGATTTAGGCTGAGTTAACCATCTCCAGGTCAAACCCAAGAACACACGTGTTGCTCTTCATGTGCCTCCCACAAAATGAAGAAAATGCAGCTTTTGCCTTGCACTCCTCCTGCCAAACAGGAGTGCTGCTTTCCATCCCACCACCCCAATGCCACCATCCTGCAGGGAAACAAAACCCACTGATAAACCCCACAGGGGACACCTGATGGTGGTGTTGGGAGAGTCCGCAGGACGAGGTGAGAGATGAGAATTTGACTCCATGTTGTCAGAAGGCTGATTATTATATTATATTATATTATATTATATTATATTATATTATATTATATTATATTATATTATATTATATTATATTATATTATATTATATTATATTAATTTCCTAGAACTATACTAAAGAAAGAAAAAGGATCAGAAGGCTGGAAAAGAATGAATAATAAAAACCTGTGACAGACTCAGCGAGTCCAACACAGCTGGCTGTGATTGGCCATTAATTAAAAACAATTCACATGTTTGAATAAACAATTCTCCAAATTACATGCCAGAGGAGCAAAACATGGAGAAGCCGAGGCTTCTCATCTTGCCAGGAGAAGAAATCCTGGCAAAGGGATTTTTCAGAAAATATCACAGTGACACCGGATCTCAGTGGCCAGAATTTCTGAGATTCCCAAATACTTTTAAACTCCAGACTTAGCTGTATATTACATTTCTAAGCCTGAAAACGTTCTCCCCCAGTTAAATCTGCTGCTGTTGAAGGGAGTTAGAGAACTCCAGACTCCAAGGCTCAATAGGATTGAAACTGATAATTGTGATAGAACTTTCAAAAGTGAAACTCTTCCACTGTCTAATCTGTGGCACAGGTCATGATCCCTTCCCTGGGTGGGTCAGACTGACCTGAGAATCAGCAAAGTGGCATTTCCCTCCTTCCCAGAAATGGCTCTGCCATCAAATAAAGATGTGGCCATCCTGGCCTGAAAAGAAAGTTTAAAAGCAAGATTTTTCCTTATTCATTCACCCCTCTGTTAAGAAAAGCAGCTTAGGACTCCTGAACATATGCAGTCTCTTGATGGGAAGAAAAGGGGGAAAGGCTATTCTGTTTTTTCTTCCTCATGAACTAAGAATAAAAATGAGAATTCCCTTTATCCCTCTCAACTTCACAAAATAACCACCTTGCTGAGATTATTCCTCAAGTGAAAGGTTAGAGGTTTTTGTTAAGGGAAAATATCTTTGGAAGGCAGTCAGCAAGGTCTAAAGTGAAGAGACCACTCACCAATCCTCACATCTTGGCCTTAAGATCAATTAAATCTCATTTCCCAGTAGCCACATGGCCCAGTCTCAGAGGGCAGCTCTGGTCCCTGCAGAATTTTAATGGGTTCCCCACTGCAGACTTCACTGCTGGGGTACAAATTCAATTTTAGATTTCTCTCCCTCCTGCCCCTCGTAAGCAGCTCCTGTCCCTGTGCATGTGGGGCTGGAGGTGCTCACTGCACCTTTTCTGGTGAGAAGCACAATTTTTAATTTTGCTGTTGTTACTTTAGCACAGTGTGAAGAGTCTGGGTGAGACTCTCTATTGCTCATACGAGGACAATAAAAAATATCAATCTTCCTCTCCATTCCAGTTATTTTATAGGAAATGGGCCACATCTACTGTGTGAAACACCCTGCTGGGACCGTCACCCTGTGCGACCACTGAGCACATGGCCTGTGCCATCCTGCTGGAAACCATTCCCTGGCTCTGCTCCTTGACAAAACACTCCTTTCCTTTCATGGCCACAATCCCCAGGACACTTGGCTGGCCCAGGAAGGCCAGATGGATGGACGGATCCTTCAGAACAAGGGGTGATGTTGGCAGAGGGCAGTGAGCCCCGTCAAACCTAGAGCAAAGCTGCCCAGCTGGCTTTGAGCTTCTGCCACACACACACACACACCCAGCAGGTTCACACACAGCCGTAAATTCCAAAATAACGAGCCTGGAGGAAGATTGTCAAAAGAGGGATCATCAGTGGGACCCTTCCACCAGCGATCTGGCAGATCCACAGCACTGGTGGGACTGGGCTCTGAGGAGACACCCTTGAAGTCTCCCAGTACTTAAAGGAGGTTTATAAAAAAGAGGGAAACAATTCTTCACATGGGCAGATAGATATAGGGCAGGGGAAGGGTTCTGAACTAAGAGAAGAGATTTATTAGATGTCAAGAAGAAATTCTCAGCAAAACATTGGCACAGGGTGCCCATAGAGGCTGTGGCTGCCCCTGGATCTCTGGAAGTGTCCAAGGCCAGGCAGGATGGGGCTTGGAACAACCTGAGACAGTGGAATGTCCACGGCAGGGGGTGGAACTGGATGATTTTAAGATCCTTTCCAAGCCAAACCATCCCATGACTCTGTGCTGACTACACAAATCCCTTCAGAGATCCTGCCCATCCCTCAACAAACCACACTGGATTTCTACACTGGATTTTAATTTCTAAGCCAGAGGAAATGCTCCTCTTTCCAGGATGACCTGTTCCCATCTCCTGCTCTCACCTGGATGAAAGTCAAACCCAGACACAGCTCCAAGCTTCACCAAGCTCCCATTCCTGCACTGCCAGGTAGGTCCATAACTGCACTAATGCTTTGCTAAAAGTGGTCCTGCCTTGCTCAGTTTTTCCTGACAGGAGAGCAGGAGGGTGAGCACAGCACTGAGAACAGGATCTCATCTCACTCCCTTGCTGCTGCAAACCTTCCCACACCCAGATAAATCCAATTCCATTGAGTATACAACACTCCTGCACCAGCACTGGCTCTTTACTTTAGAATCATAAAATCCTTAAAACTGGGAAAGGCCTCTGAGCCCAACCATAAACCCAGCACTGCCATGTCCACCACTGAACCATGGCCCCAAGCACCACCTTTACACATGTTTTGGACATTCAAGGAGGGTGATTCCACCACCAACAGGAGCAGCCTGTTCCAAAGCTTGACAACACCTTCAGAGAAGGAGTTTTTCCTAACATTTCCATGAAAAAAAAGATGCTTCCATTCCCCCATGTCACCACGAGTCCATGTCATCCCCATGACATCAATTAGCAATGCTAATCTAGCCAAACATTAATTACAATGCCTTTTAGGATGTAGGCAGAAAAAAAAAATTAAAAGAAACAAGGCAAAAGGAAGTCTCATTTCCAGGTTGGGTTTTAGGCATTCAGCCACAAGACCACCCCCAGCAGAAATTTCATTTTCAGAGCCTGGAACTGAGCTCAGCTTCCCAGCTTTATCCTGAACTCTCCATCTGGGGCTGAATTTGTTGGTTCATCTCCTTCTCCTGCTGGTTGTCCCAGTGGATGCTGTTCCTTGCCTGTGCTTTTCCCCAGGCTACTCTGCAAGGGAAATCAGCATTTATTTTTAGGTCCATTGCTCTCTGACTGGTCGGGCTCTCCTCCCAGGGCTGAAATATATATTTAATACTTGTTTTCAGAGCTGACAGCCCAGGAAGTTTGAGTGGTGAACTGGCACAGGCAAGAAATCATTAAAAAAGGAGAGGGGCATCAACCTGCCAAATGTTTTAACTCCCTTTCTGGAAAGAGAGACTTGAACAATTCAATTGTTCACGGGATTCAGCAATCGCATGGTGGGGAAAGAAGCAAGAATCAAAGACACAGTTGTTGTTTGATGAGGATGATGATGGTGATGATGGCTTCACTGTGCAATAACAAATCCTGTCAGATCTGAAGCACAGGAACATGGGTGGGATACATCATCCGAGCAATTTTCAGAGGAAAAAAATAATCAGTAAAAAAGAAAAAAAAAGGCAGTACAGGAGAGAGAAGTGCACCTGGGCTGTTCAGCATTCCCAGCACAGGGAATGTCCTGGGAGTGCTGGAACTTCTGGACATTGGTGATCCAGGTGGGACCAGCAAAGCCAGGGTGTTGTAATTGCAGGGAATACCCCAAGGAAGGCAGGAATGATGAATCTGACTCCATGTTCACAGAAGGCTCATTTATTACTTTGTAATACTATATTATAATAAAGAATACTATAATAAACTATACTAAAGAATACAGAAAGGATACTTACTGAATGCTAAAAAGATAATAATGAAAACTCCTGACTCTTTCCAGAGTCCTGACACAGCTTGGCCCTGATTGGCCAAAGGGTGAAAACAACTCACAGCAGAATCCAATGGAACAATCACCTGTGGGTAAACAATCTCCAAACTCATTCCATATGTGAGCACAACACAGGAGAAGCAAATGAGAATTTGCAAATGATCACAACACAGGAGAAGCAAATGGGATAAGAATTGTTTTCCTTTTCTCTGAGGCTTCTCAGCTTCCCAGGAGAAAAATCCTGGGCGGAGGAATTTTTTCAGAGATGTGAATGCCACACCAGGGATCCAGCTCAGATCTGTGATCACTCCACAGTGGATCTCCCAAGGGCTGTGCTTCCCAACCCTCTGCAGCTCAGGACTCCTGCTCATGGTCACCACAGCCTCCAACCTCTCCCTCATCCCATCTCCCCAGGGAATCCCATTCTGGGATCACAGCTCCTGGCCAGACCCTGAGCTCCCCACCACAGCCTGCAGCAATTCCATGGGTTCTTTTCCATTTCTTTCCAAAGAGCAGGGACAGTGCTGGTGAGTTACATCAGGTGTCACCATAATATTTTCTGAAAAATCCCTTCACCAGGATTTCTTCTCCTGGGAAGCTGAGAAGCCTCAGAGAAAAATGCAAACAATAATTATCTGATTGCTTCTCCTGTGTTTTGCTGCTTTGGATTGTGGTTTGAACATTGTTTACCAATGACAATTTACAATTGTCATTTACAATGACAACTGCTTACCAACTGGTCGTTATTTGATTGGTTTCATGTGAATTGTTTTACCTTCATGACCAATCACAGTCCAGCTATGTCGAGGCTCTGGAGAGTCATGAGTTTTTCATTAGCATCTTGTGAAGCCTTCTGGCTGTATCCTTTCTCTATTCTTTAGTATAGTTTTAGTGTAGTATTCTTTAAAATAATATAATATCATAAAATAATAAATTAGCCTTCCAAGAACATGGAGTCAGATTCTCAATTCCTCCTTCGTCCTGGGGACCCAGCAAATATCACACATGAGGGATCTTCCCTTCAGGAAAACTCCACCTTCCCTCAGCCCTTTACTTTGCTCCTCTTCCACAACTCAGTTGTGGTTTTTGGAAGACGTCCCCTCAATAAATCCCTGCCTTTGATCCACCTCCCTGTAACAACAACCCTCAGCAAACAAATTTGCACAGACAACCAAAGCTTCAGCTTTGTAGCTGGGTTTAAAAAGATTTCCAGATATTTGCTTGGTCCTTTAAGGCTCAGGTCAAGTAGACCCAAGGCAGAGAGCTCCAACTCTAATTTCCTTTTCTGTCTACAAAACCATCAGGGCTTGGCTGACACAGATTAACCACCAGACATGCCTGGCTCTGGGAACAGCTTTCCAGTGAAAGCAGCACAGCAAAAAGGTAAATTTTAATAAAATTAAAGTAAATAACTGTATTTACTGTAAGTAAATAAAGTAAATAACTGTTGAAATGGAAGCCATGTGTTGGTAGACAATTTAAGGAGAAAAGTTGTTCCTCTTATTTAATATAATAAAATCATTCCTGTTATTTAATATAATATTTATTTTAATAATTTAATATTTAATACTTTTAATAGAATGAGGTAACTTAAACTTTTTTACTTTAGTAGTTGTTTTAATAGTTGTTCCTATTATATATTAGTTATTATTTATTAATTGAATATCATATGAATAAATATTATTCATTATACTAGTTTAATAATACAAACTATTAAAATAATAAAACTATTATAATAAATAATAATCTATTGATATTTAGAAAAATATAATATAATATAATATAATATAATATAATATAATATAATATAATATAATATAATATAATATAATATAATATTTAGAAATATTACCTTAACTTCCTCAAACATTAACCACTAATGTATTATTTATATAATATAAATTCACAAATTCTCATGATAAAAATATTTTTAAAATAGCTTTTTGAAAACTAAAAAATATTTATAAAATATTATTGTATCCCCAAGTCTGTAAGATCCAAATGGAAACAGCTGAGGTTGCAGGCACAAATACACCAACACCAGGAGTCCCTTCCTCCTGGGGTATAAATTTAATTATATATATATATAAACACTTCCAGAGCACCTTCAGCCTCTGGCAGACACCAGTGAAGCATCTCCAAAAGAAGTAGGGACCAAGATGAATGGATCTCTAAAAGCAACATCTCAAAGCAGAGTTTTATTAAGTGCTCTTCCAGCCATGATTGACTGCTGATATATGACCCAAGGTATTTTTTATTTGACTGACTAGCACAGCCAGAGGCAGGAAAAAAGCTTTTAAAGCTCTTTACCCCTGGAACACAGCGAGGAAATTTCCAGCCACGCATTTCATGGGACTGAAAAAACTGTTCTGAGTTCTGTCAAGGTCGTTAATTACAGAAATAAAAATCAAAAAAGAGCAATTAGCACCTGCAGAGACTAAACCAGCCAGGCAGGAGGAGCTGGTGGGACCAGCAGCCCTTGGAGGGGATGTGAAGAGTGATCACCTCTGAGGCAGCATGGAGCGAGCAGGTGGGAAGGAAACTGTGGCATGACATAAAAATCCACATCTCCATGGAGTTTGAGGGGTTTAGTGCCCACAAGAGCCAGGAATGCTAACTTGGGAGCTTGGCTGTAAATCTGTGGCTCTCATGAAGGATGGGAGAGATGGTTTTGCCACAAGACAACCTCCTCAACCAGCACTCTGATTTCACAACAGATTTTTTTGCTTCTATATGCAATATTTTATATTGCAGTACTCTGCTCCCTCATTTATCCTTTTTACAGAAATTAGGCATGCTTTTAACATCGGGGTAGCCAAAACTTGGATAGAATTTATAGTTTACAGAAAAAAAGTCCAGTTGGATCATACATGAATCTAAATATTCTACCTTCTTGGTAAGCACTGATTTTCAGGCTAAATCCACAGCAATGGCTTTATTCCTCTTTTATCCCTCAGCAAGTGTTGCTACACCTGAAAGCACCCATTTTATAAGCATAAATATATATTTATATTTTATAAATATATACATATATATAAATATCCATTTTGTTCCAATGGAAGCTGCTATTTCTCTTGATAAAACCTTTCCTCGTCTGCATTGCACACAAAAAGGCAAAGATAATCCTTTGATACACCCTGTGCTGTGTGAATTCCCTGGAAAGGGAGGAAAGAGAGGGGCAAGGAGGAACAAAGTTTAATTTTGCTGGAGATGCCGAAAACAAAACTGTTGGAACAATTCCTGAGCCCCAACCACAAAGCATCACCTCCAGCAGGTGAGAAAAAAAGCTTTGCACAGAGAAATTCTGCAAAAAACCAAACTGTCCAAGGAGAGTCAGGGAGCAAAGAAGAGCAGAAAGGGTGGAAAATTTACTTGAGAAGGATCACTGGAATTAAGTGCATGGCTGAGACCCCAATTGCAGATATGTTTAATGTCATATCCGCCCCAAAAATGCACTCAGCCTTGCAGCCAACATTGGAGCACATCAGAAATTCCTGGTGTAGTGCTTGGACTCCTCTTGGTGCCCTGGAAAGCTGGGGGATATCTCAGCAGCAGAATTTTTCTCTGCCTTTGAGGATGTCAAGCAAAAAACCAACCTGTTCCTATTGTGCAAATGGGCTGGAAAAGCCCAATTGTTCTTAAAAAGCAGGATGAAAATGGTAAAAAAATCCCAATAGATGGATGGAGGTGTGGAAGGAAACAAGTGAAAAACCCAAATTTTCTTCAAAAGCAAGATAAAATAGCTAAAAATCCCAATAGATGGATGGAGGTGTGGAAGGAAACAGGTAAATTGACTCTTCTGCCATTTTCATTTTACTTTGGCAACAGGAAAACCCCAGGAGCTCTCAGGGAGGGGATCCCAAAGCTCCATCACCCCTCCACAGAACTCCCAGCACATGCTCAGCGAGGGCAGCAAAGCAGCCACATCATTCCTTGCTGAATTATCCCAAATTACACTGGGGAAAAAGCAGTCAAAAAATGCCAGGCACAGCTCAGGACTGAGCCCAGCCACTGATGGTGAGGAGTATGAAGTGACTTTAGCTACTTTAAACCAGGCAGAGGTTTAATCTCCACTGAGGAGACTCCTGGGGGCAGTGAAAGGTGACTTAAAATAAAAAAAAAGAAGAAAAATAAAAAAAGAAGAAGAAGAAGAAAGGAGGAGAAGGAGAAGAGAAGGAGAAGAGAAGGAGAAGAGAAGGAGAAGAGAAGGAGAAGAGAAGGAGAAGAGAAGGAGAAGAGAAGGAGAAGAGAAGGAGAAGAGAAGGAGAAGAGAAGGAGAAGAGAAGGAGAAGAGAAGGAGAAGAGAAGGAGAAGAGAAGGAGAAGAGAAGGAGAAGAGAAGGAGAAGAGAAGGAGAAGAGAAGGAGAAGGGGAAGAAAGGAGAAGAGAAGGAGAAGAAGAAGAAGAGAAGAAGAAAAGAGAAGGAGAAGAGAAGAACTGAAGAAAAAACAAGAAAAGAATGAAAAGAAAAAAAAGATTAAAAAAGAGGAAAGAAGAAGGAAAGAAGAAGGAAAGAAGAAGGAAAGAAGAAGGAAAGAAGAAGGAAAGAAGAAGGAAAGAAGAAGGAAAGAAGAAGGAAAGAAGAAGGAAAGAAGAAGGAAAGAAGAAGGAAAGAAGAAGGAAAGAAAAAAAGAAGAAAAGAAGAAGAAGAAAAAAAGAAAAAAAGAAAAAAAGCAAGTACATGTGTGCCACACAGCCATGAGCAGGATGTACAAGTTCCCCTCTCCCCTGACAAATGGATGGGGTAGAAGGAATAACAATAATCACCACATTCACTAAAAATGAGAGGTGGATGTGGCAAAACAAAGGTGCAGAGGTGTAATCCCCAGCAGGGTTTGGATCCTGGCCATTTCCAGGCTGTGTGCGTAAAAATGCTGAGGGTCAGCCTTGAGGCTGCTTTTCATTTCGGTGCAGATGTGCAGAGTTGTATGTTATGTCCTTTTTTTCAGGGGTGGTGGTGATCACAAGCACATTTAATTCTGTTTCATTTCCTTCCTGGCTGGCAAGGGGATGTGTGCTCCTCAAAGTCTGAGCTGCCACTTGGGAGAGATGAAATAAAACCTGGTTTTGGGTAAGGAATTAAGCAGGCTGCAGGGAGGGGCTCAGCATGGAGGAAATTTCCTTTGGTTTTTTTTTCACTCTTACACCACTCAATAAACCAGTTTGAGGCTTAAGATCTCCAAAGAGAGGTGTCTGCCAAAGGAATGAAGTGCCACAGTATCTGTCATATCAGAAGGAGGTGACTTTAATTTTGGTGTTCAGGGCATCACAGAGCCCCAGAATTGTAAATGGTTTGGAGAGGGACCTCCAAGATCATCTCCTTCCAGCCCCACAGAGCATCTGCATCTTCCCTCTCTGCCAAGGGATGATGTGGGGATATTTTTGATATTTTTCTATCCCTCCAGTAGTCTGGAAGTGGTCAGCAGCACTGACCCTGACCCCACAGGAGCTCAGTGACCATCCGGGTCACTCAGACACCCAAAATGCCAAAATTGGGCTGTCCTGATCTGCCAGGAGAATCCCACCTGCAAGGGAGCTGCCAGGCTGAGCATCTGTGACAGCCAGTGACATCTGGGAGGGCCCTGGGGACACTGCTGGGGATGTTCCACATCACCAGGGATTAATTGGAACACCTGCTAAACACAGAATATCCCGGCTGGAGCCTCAAACGTGTCTGTTCAAAAGACACCCAATGGATTTCAGCTCTCAAAAGGAGACACCAGGTATTGATATTCTGCCCTCCAGACAAGAATTGTGTTTAAATAGATTTTTTTCCCCCATAACTCTTGATGAGATGACAAGGATGAGGATGAAAAAAAAACTGTGGAGCTGATACAGGAGGAACACTCCAGCTGAAAAAAGAACAGGGTCATGGGGGTGGTGGCTCAACAAACAGAGTTGGGATCTCTGTATTTAATTCTTTGGCCTCTTCTCCACTTTAAATTGATGCAAAACAATGCAGCCAGCAAAGTTTATCAAAATCCCATCACCCAACCAGCTCGTTAGTGAAACATGTCAAAAATAACCCCAGTTTGGTTCTGAATTAGAAAATAATCACAATTCTGTGCAAACACCAGAATTTAAATGCCAAGCAGCTTTACAGAAGTGTAAATCTCCAGCTCCCAATGCAAACAGTGAAATGGAGAGTTAGGGACTGCTCTAGTGAGGGGAGAAATCCACCTAATGCCACTAATGGAAGAATTTAAGGCTGTTAATATCCACTGGTGCAGCTGACTGAAAAAATGACTGTGTTAATTTAAAATACATCAGGGTCTCTATGCAAAATTCCTGTAGAGGAATAGGGCTTTACATCCTGGAAATCATATATATATGATATATACATATGATATACATATTAAAAATATATATATATATGGGCATATATATACAAATATAAATATTAAAATTTCTAAATACATATTAAAATATATAAATATGAGTATAAATATAACTACAAATGTATAAGTATATATATGTATATATATACACACTATATATATACATATACATATAGATATACATACATATATATACACATATACATATATACACATATATATGGGCATGTATATACAAATATAAATATTAAAATTTATAAATGTATCTTAAAATACATGAATATAAGTATAAATGTAAGTATAAATATAAATATACAAGTATATATTTACACACACTATACATACACATATTTATATGTACACACATGTATATACACATATATATGGGCATATATTTAAAATACAAATATTAAAATTTATATTAAAATATATAAATATAATATAAATATTATATTAAAATTATAAATATATTTATTATTATAAATATAACTATAACTTTAAATCTATAAGTGTATAAATATATAAATATATATCTGTAACAGTCAGTGCCGGAGATAAGATCTGCCCCAATAAAGTGCCAGCAAAGCAGCACTAATGCGAGCTCTGCAGCCTTGAGCAACCCACAGCACACATCCCTGCTCACAAAAACCTCCCTAAACTCACTCCACGAACCAACCAGCTCCAAATCCCCCAGCTGGGGGCTGATGCCAGGGCTGCACTGACCCTGGGGCTCTGCATCTGCCTGGCACACACAGCACTGGGGGCCAAACCACCAGAGGCAAGGGCTGGAAGAGCAAGGAAATCTCACATCTGCTTGCTCCTCTGCACCTCACCTGCTTGCGCCCAGCAGGGCAGGGCTTGTTCACAGAGAATATTTATTTTTGTGCAGACTGGAAAGTTTAATCAGAGGTTCTTTGCTGTCGTGGGTTGACAGCCTTTATCCCAATATCGTGTGTTGTGTCTGGCAGCGGTGCCTTTTCTCTCTTCCCCCCCCCGGCCGTCTTGCTGCGGCGGGGCGGGGAAGAGAGGGGGGAGTGTTTGACCAGGCCTTTTTGGCTTTTGGCTTTTGCTGCTTGGCTTGGCTAGCCGCTTTGCTTGCTTGCTTTCTGCTTTTTGTGCTGTTTTTTTTCTTTTCTCTTGCTCCCTCTTTCTTACCCTCCCCTGAAGATACTGGACCGGCTCCGGACCTGACCTGAGACGTCCAGGACACCTGGAGCTTGCAACAGAAGCTTGACGCCCTCACAACACAGTCTGTTTCCTTTCTTTTCTTGTGTTGGGGAGTGTTCTTTTGTTACTTGTAAATAAATAGGTTTTGTTTTCCACTTTGCTCCTCCGAGAAATTCCTTCCCGAACCCGGTATTGGGGGAGGGGTGGTTGGAGGTTTGCTTTGTTTTGGGGGGCTCCCTTTTGGAGATTTCCCCTAATTTGTCCTAAACCAGGACAGTATATTTTTTGGTGGAGATGCCGGGGATGATGATGCAGGAGAAGGACCCTCACCAAAATCAGAGGCCACATCAAGGGGCACAGAATCTGGAGCTAATATTGACTCCTTTTCTCTGAAGGACCTCAGAGGCCTAAGAAAGGATTACAGACGACAACCTGACGAATCTATAATTAGTTGGTTAGTCCGCCTTTGGGATGCTGCAGGGGAGGTTACGATTTTGGATGGTACCGAAGCGAGGCATTTGGGATCCCTGTCACATGATCCTGTCATCGATCAAGGTATGATGAGGGGGACTAAGAAAGCTGAAGTTCTGGGGTGGAAAATATTCATGCTGGGTTAACACCATCCTCATCAGAGGGACAGTTACTGGTTCATCCTCAGAAAGTTACATTTCTTAATAAAAACTATTTATCCTTAAAAAAACTTATAAGAAATACAACTCTATTTGTTTAAGTTATTAAAATAAACCACTACAAAACTGACCATTTATAAAACTATAATAGAAACTAATAAACATCTAAATCCAAACAAAAATTACCATCTCATACATTTAATCCCAACTTTAACAAAAAAAAAACCCAAAAAAACAAAAAACCAAAAAACCAAAAAACAAACAAACAAAAAAAAAAAAAAAAAACCAAACAAAAAAAAAAAAAAAAACACCAAAACCCAGAAAAAACAACCAAAAAAACCCCAAAAACCTCACCATGCAACTTTTCTTTTACATCTTCAGGAGCTTTTGGGTTTTCTAGCAGCGCTGAAGCAGCCTGGTATTGCCCCATTTAACAAATAAATGGGTTTTACAATGATCCAAGCAGCATCCAATGGCTCTAGGAGTTCAACCCCTTCTCAAAAATCTCCTTAAAACCATCCCCAGGCAATTCCTGAGTGCTAATGAATGAACCCTCCCTGTGTCAGAGTTCTGGATGCTGAGAATTTTAGATTTTCTGTGCTGACAGACTCTCACCCCCAGGAGAACACTGCATTTAACACGAAACCATGGAAAAAACTTCCAAAACTGGTTGATAACACTAAGATTACAGGTGTGTAGTTGATTAGAAGTGTGTAATATCACAAAATAGAAAACTTAGAGTTTAAAATTTTAGAATATAGCGATATATACGGGACAAGACAGAAGCTTTAAAGCAGTAGCTACTTGTTCTTCTTTACCTTCTTCTTCATGAGTAGTATTTTGGAATTAGACAAAAAATTCTGCATTGCCAACTTTGAGTGATAACTTTCAACTTAACTTTTAAATTTTACAGTTAAAAGTGAAAATAATTTAAGTATAATTTCTTAATTAAATAGTTTAGCCTTAAAAAACCTTGTAGCAAACATTGCGAACCATTTTGTGCCTTGTTAATGAAAGACTACAAAACACACTGCTGTGAGACTGTAACACAGATAAGACAAAATAAACGTCTAAAGAATAATAATGATAACGATAGCAGTAATAAAAATATTATCTGATGATAAATTATTTAATAATTAGATAACAAATTATCTAAACAAAAACCATCTAAATAATAAACTATCCTCTCAAGGGCCAACCTCAACAGGAGTAGAAGAAATCCCAGGAAAGGTGAAGGATGTGTCCAGGGAGATGAACCAGCCCACAGAAATCCCTCCTGCTCTGGGCTCTCCAAGTCACCTCCAGCTCCTTCAGCCTGTGCTTTTGGCCCCTGACCTGGGATTTTTTCTTGGCTGCATTTCCTAGAGTTTGATTCTTGATTCTTCCCTCTTCTTTCCAACACAGTTGATGAGAGCAGGGAATGGGGCTACATTTAATCCCACAGCCTTTCCCAGGCATTGGAAAACCACAAATCCCTGTCCCCTGAGGGCAGGGTGGTGCAGCAGGGGAAGTGACAGCAGCACAAGTGACACTGCCACGCTGCTGCTGACCTGGGCTGAGGGCAGGGTGTGTCACCTCCTGCGTTCCCAAAACCCAGCTGAGTCCTGCTCCCCATCAAATTTTTATTCTGCACAGATAATCTGAGCCCTTTCCTGAATTTCAGCCACTCAGGGTGTGACAAATCTCCTCCAAGTGCACTCAGGTCCGACTTAAAAAAAAAAGATCATCAATTCTCAGGCCTCGTTTTCCACAGTGTCTGGTGCCCTTCTCCAGGCTGCCAAGAAATGGGACACTTGATGCTGAACAGGGAGATCTCCCTCCCGTCCCAAAAGATTTGTGTCTACATTCCAGCCCAAACACCAGAAAGTTCCCACTCCTCCCAGACTATCAGCACATCATGTGGAAGATTGATTTTGACAAGTCACCAGTCTCTCCAGTTGTTTCTGCTGGAGACCATCTGGTAAAGGCAAAACCCTCTCTGTATTTTTTCCCTTTTTTTCTCCTCTGAAAATGAATATAAACTCTGCACGTTTGCCATTTCTAAGGCAGCCTCAGAGCTGAAACACCTCTCTCCTGACATCACCACTCACTCAGTCTCCACTTGCAATTTGCTAAATGTGCAGAGCATCCCCTGCCCTGCATCCCCCGACTGCCCCGATGCCTCCTTGGAAAGCCGAGTGTGAGAGGCAAAAAGCCACTCAAAAACTCCCTGTGAAACACTGAGAACAGAATGTTTTGTCAGCCTCGGGAGCCACCATGGGACAAAAAGCAACTCACCTGAATTCGCATTTCTATCCAGAGCAGCCCTCTGGCTCTCACACCTCTCACTGAGGGGATGGAACCAGAGGATTTTTTAAGGGTTATAAAAGCAGAGGAAATGCATCTCCACACCCAAAATTCACAACCCAGCGGCTTTCCCTGTCCATGGTCCCACCTGCCTCCTGCTGCTGAGTGTCTGGTAAAAATCCCTTTTTAAATATCACCCTGGTGGACTTGCTGCTGGTACAGCCCATCCCAATTCCTGGCTGGCAGTCCCGAGTTTCCCTGCTGGACACAAACCCCTGGGCTGGGAGGGTGTGATAATGATGCTGTGAGTGCCCCTGCTGTCCTGCTGGTGAGTAAAACACAGCTTGAAACACCTTTAAGTATTTCCCTTAGCAAGTTTTCCTCCTCAAGATACTGTTCCCCCTCACTGTTTTACAGTTTTGCCTTTTTATGCCCTAAATAAGAACCCACAATATTATTCTTGCTGATTATGTGTCCTCTCTGAAAACTTTATAGAGAGGCTTTCAGAGCTACCCAGACACAGGGCTGGGCAACTGGTTCTCCTGAATGAAGTCAGTCATGCATTTCTACAAGCAAAAATGGAATAAATCATACACCCAGTGATACACACAGGGTTTGTGGCAAGGCCTTTGTTAAACACATATTGTAATTGCTAAAGGATCCCTGTGCAGGAACTGGCCTGGAGGGTTCCAGTGAGAACCTTGTGGTTGTTTTGTTTAAAATATATTTATGTCACTTCACAGATCCTCAATCAATGACAGGAGGAAAGAGACACAGACGCAGCTGAAGTGGTTGTTCTGATTTCGGCGGAGCTCAGATTTCACTGATTTCCCACACTGATCACATCTTCCCGATGAAGAATCAGATCTGAGTTGTTTTATTCTTTTCCATCACAAACCTACTTCAAGGCTGGAACAGAGCAAAGCTCTGAAGAAAAGCACAAATTACACCAGCTGGGCAGATTTGGCTAATTCAAGGAGCTTGGAAGTCTGAAGGCACGTGGAATCCACCAACTGCTTCAAATTATCCACATCTCATGTTCTAAACACACACTGGGAGAAAAAAAAATGCCTAATTTGTAGCTCTTCAGGCCAAATTATCTTAATTACACCCCTAAAAGCAACACAGAAGAACCTAAAAGGGATTATTGTGCATTTACACCACATCACCACCATTAACACTTGAATTCCAATTTTTCCAAGCTGCCCTTGGCAGGAGAGCAGGACTTTGGTGAGCATGGCCTGATGACCTCAGCAAATGAGATCTGCCCAATTCCCTCTTCTCCACAGCGTGCAGGATGAGAGGTGAAAGTTTATAACAGCAATTAGAAACCACATGGCTGCAAGAGTTTTATGGTGCTGAACTTGTTGATCAGCCACTTGTTCAGAGGTTTTTTTACCTCAAGGACGTACCAATAAAAATTATCACAAGAAATTAAATGAAAGAAAGCCAAACCAACCAAGCTCTGCTGAGCCAGGTCCCAGAGCTGGGTTATGACTGCAGAGCTACTTTTGTTTTAAAAATCAGCCCCAAAATCCCAGGTTTAAACTGAGAAACAAGGCAGGGATTTTCTCCAGCACTGAGGCAGTTCAGTATTAGTCACCTTGCAGATCAGTGCTGATAAGGAGCATGTGAATCTTTTTAACCCACCAGCATGAACCAGATCCCAAGAACATTAACAACAACAACAGAATAATAAAAGGGTTGGAAAGGAAGCAGTGACAAGTCACCAGTCTTGCGCTGCCCCAAAGCTTTGGGGGTTTGTGCTCATTGACGGCAGCCCAAGAGCATCACCCACAGCCTGATCCTGCCACCCTTGCAGGGTGAATTTCAGCAGCCCTGTGACCTCACCCTCTGCAGGATCCGGCCCCACAGGAGCCCCTCATGCCAACAATCTTTAAAGAAATGGGAATTGTGCCAAGGGCTTCAGTGGAAGCAGGAGCTGGAGCAGCTCCAGCAGCTGATGAGAACGCTGCCCCCTTCTCCTTTCCCCAGCTCCAGCCCTGGACACTTGGGCTATTTTGGATCTTCCCTAAAGCAAGCTCTGTAGAATCCCAAGAACTGATTGCCTGGTCCTTTTTATTTTTCAGTACTTTAATCCATTTTCCCAACATGTTCATCCTCTAAGAAATTCTTTGGCAATGCAGATGGGTGAGGGGCTCATGGCGACAGCCAAAAAAATTTACAATTAAATCCATTTGTTTCATTCCTTGTGGAACAAGGGGAGAAGAAAGGGGAGAAGGAAAGGGAGACAAGTGATGCACTGACACATCTGGGTTAACTTTCACACTCTGAGGCTCAGCTTGCTTGGTCTGACTCTGCTTTAAGACCAGGCTGGAAGATGCTCTGAGCAACTGGTCTACTGAAAGCTGTCCTGTCCACAGAGCTTTGGAATCAGATGCAATTTATGTCCAACCATTCTACAATTCTGTGATGGTTCTGTGACCACAAGCAGAGCAAGCACAGGTGACTTGCAAGGGATGGTACAACCCAGCTGTGGTGGGCAACCTCAGCCAGCCCTACAGGATGCTGGGGAGGCAGGGAAAACAGCTGTGGGAGCAGGTTACACGCGAGAGGAAAACTCAGCCACAGCCAGCACCAAATCTCCCCCCAAGCCCGGGCTGCTAAATTAAAACCAGTCTCGCTCTAAACCAAACCCTGCGAGGAAACGAGCTGTGAGAACAAAGCCAAATCATGGAACTGCAGACTCCCTGAATGGTCTGGGATGGAAAGGAACTAAAGATCCTCCGGTTCCACCCGGTGCCATGGCAGGGACACTTTCCCTGGAGCGGGGAGCTGAGCTGAGCGTGCAGGAGCCGTGCTGCCCTGTGCCTGCTGGCACGGGGGTTTGGCTCAGCTCGGCTCGGCTCGCACATGTGAGTCCGTGCGGGGCAGCCACAGCTCCAGGAGGAGCAAACCCGAGACATCACGGACCCGACAGCGGGGAAATCACACCTGGCAGGGACACGGCAGCCCGGACACATCCCCTGCTCCCAGCTCCGGCTTTGGAGCCCTGGAAAGCGGCTCCGAGCTTTGCCCAACTTCTGGCAGCTGCAGGGAGCGCCCATGCCGGAGCCCCTCGGGAAAACCTCATGCCGTTATCCCCAGGTGTGGGGCGAGCACTGCACGACTCACCGAGATCCCGAACAGAAACCAAAGAGAACCGAAAGCCACCAATGACAGCGAAACGCGGAGCCGCTTGTGGAACAAAACGCAAAAATCCCGAAGGGAATCCCTGCGGCTCAAATCCCCTCTCACATCCCCTCACGGGAGGGGACGCACACCTGACCCTAAAGGGGAGCCGGGCGCTCGCTATTTCCCGCATTCCCACGGCCGGGGAAAGGAGCAGATCCTCCCGAAGTTGCCCGAAGTTTGCCCGGGGCGCTCCCCGCTCGGTCCCTCATTCACTCACCGCGGCCAGCAGGCAGCTCAGCAGCGGCACGGCCCCGCGCAGCCCCGGGCCCCGCATCCCGCCCGAGCCCCGCCGCATGCAGCGGGCACGGCACCCAAGGCAGCGGCAGGAGGAGGAGGAGGAGGCACGGCAGGAGGAGGAGGAGGAAGGAGGAGAGGAGGAGGAGGCAGCGGCTCCGAGCCCGCTCGGCCGAGCCCGCACCGCCCCCGGCACCGCCCCCGCCCGCCCCAGGTACGGCCCGGCCCGGCCCGGAGCACCGGCTCCTTCCCCCTCCTTCTCCGTCCTTTCCCTTCCTTCCCCCTCCTTCTCCTTTCTTTCCTTTCCTTTTCCTTCGTTCACCCCGCTTTCCTTGACCTTTATTCATTTTCCATTCCCCTCTTTTCCCCTCTTCTTTCTCCCATTTTTCCTTCTTGCCCTTTCTCCTCTCCCCATTTCGCTTCTCGTCCCCCTCTTCTCTAGTTTTCATTTTTTTTCCCTCTGTCTTTTTTCTTTTCACCCCGCTTTCCTTGACCTTTATTCATTTTCCCTTCCCCCCTTTTCCCCTCTTCTTTCTCCCTTTCTTCCGTCTTGCCCTTCCTTTCTTTCCCTTCCTTTCTCCTTTCTCTCCCATTTCCCTTCTTGTCCCCCTCTTCCCTACTTTTCATTTTTTCCTCTTTATCATTTACCATTTCTTTTTATTTCCTACTTCTTCTTTTTTCCCCTCTTCTTCTTCTCTTCCCCCTTTCTCTCCTATTTCCCACATTTCCTTTTCACCATTTCCCCCTTTCCCCTCTCTTCCCTTTTTACTTTGTCTCCCTTTTCATCTTTTTCTTTCCCCCCTTTCTGTCCCGTTTTTTTCTTTTTCTTTCCCATTTCCCCCTTGTTCTCTATTTACTCCTTTCCTTTCCTTTCCTTTCCTTTCCTTTCCTTTCCTTTCCTTTCCTTTCCTTTCCTTTCCTTTCCTTTCCTTTCCTTTCCTTTCCTTTCCTTTCCTTTCCTTTCCTTTCCTTTCCTTTCCTTTCCTTTCCCTCACATTTCCACTTTTGGGAATGTGACCCAGCACTCTGGAAAGGGAAAGGAATGATTAATTGATGCATTTGGCCTTCTCTGAAATAATTGCTTGGTAAGAAGTGGTTAAATGGGCCAAAAATCCAAATTCAGTGATCTGTATGTATATTTTCCCCAGAAAAAGGCAGAACAATTCCATGTTGCAGGTCACTGACATGGAATTTCTGGATTTCTCAGATTGGAGGAACAGCTCAGGACCAGGCTGACCTTCATTTTTTAATAAAAATGTGGAAATCCTTCCCCTTTCCAGCACACTGGGCAGCATTTCATTTAATATTAAGGGCAATGCTCCTTTCAATTCAAGACAACCCTCAGGTCTAAGCTTGCTTTAGTGTAGAAGGCCAAATAAGCCCTATAAATAAAGGTAAAAAAAAGAAAAATAATCCCCTCCTTGCTGTTCCTTTCCCCCCAGCCCCACTAGATTTTCAAGCTCCAACAGGTGGACAGATTTGTTGTTTTGTAAAGCACCTGCTGAAGAAAAAACCCAAAATCCTCAAGGAAAGAAAACAAAATCCTCATAGTTTGGAGGCCCTGGAGACAGTTCTCTAATTCCAGGTTCTTCAATTTACTGATACAACGAAGAAAAATGTCATTTTTAGAGAAAAGGCTTAATGGTTAAAAATCCAAAGTTATATCCAGTCTTTATCTCTTGTTAGCAAATCACTAAACCATCCACTTTTTAAAGCCAACCTGCAAAGGGTGAGAAAAAAAAAACCAGTTTAGTGTTTTTCCCCATACTTTTCTGAAAAAATGTGAATTAATTTGTATTGAAAATATCTTTCCCCCTTTATTTTTTGCATTTGATATGAAAAATCCCCATTCTCTCCCTTGTTTCTCATCATAGATCTGATGGTGGCTTATAATTGCCAGTGTAAAAAGAGAGACAAGATGTTAATTACCTCAATTAGTTGTACAGAGGTTTATAAAGCTATATAAAGCTCAGTTTGGATCCTAAAATAACAGGGGCAGAGCTGATTATCTGGTCACTGCATCCCCCCACTAATTACAGCCACTCTGGGGTTCATTATTTCATTTATTAATGCAGCCTGAATGCTTTCAAGCAGCCTGATAAGGATAAATTTTGGGGGAAAAGAGGAGGGGAGTGAGGTATCGGTAGGTGCTGCTTTTTTGGGCTCTTTGCAGAGAGTAAATCTGGAGGATTTGGGATTTTACAGGAAAAGTCTGAAGCACATTTTGCCCTGTGGACTGTGCTGGAATTTTGGCAGCAAATAACCCTCTTGTGGTGCTGCTGGTCCTCAGGGATCAGAAGGGCTGGGTTTCATTCTTGATTAAAACCAATTCAGCTCTCAAGTCTGGTCCTGTTCAACAAGAACTTCCACAGATTCGCAAATAGTTCGTTTTCAACGCCATAAATCTGGTTACATTCAATGGAGGAGGAGAGACACAGCCCTGAGCCAACAGAGTTGTGTTCCCCTTCCTTTTTTTCTCATTTTTCTTATTTAATTTTATCCAGACTCCTTCTGCGCTATAATTTTTGGCCTTGCCAAATGGCTGGAAAAATCACGTGTTACAGGTGTGTCTTCATTTGCATCCTTAGAGGTGTGGAATTAATATGCAAATGAGTATTAATGAGGGGTTTGGCTACTTCCAGTGAGAATTTACAGTGAATGCAACAGGTAAAATAAACATTTTGCTGCTCTTCCACCCTTCTGTGCCTCACTGAAACAACATCAGGCTGTGGCACCTCTGCCTCCCTCCAGACATCATCCTGTTGTCACTCCTTGCTCTGGCCAGGTACAATATAAAAGAAGGGAAAATTCATGTTCTTCTCTTCAATTCTTCTCCAAATTCAGATAATTCTCAAAAAAAAATCTGATCACTTTTTACAAGGGAACTTCACAGCACTTGTTTGATTTGAACTCGCCTCCTGCTTGTTTTATCCCATGCGTCCAGATCTTGCCCTGCCTGTATCAGTGAAATCACATTCCATTTTCCACAAGGCTCTCTTTCAATGCAGGCTGAAAAGCCCCAAACTCTCTGGAGCTTGTACCACACCTTTGGCATCTTTTTTTGCCCTCTTCTTATCCCTGTGTATCCTCTTTAAAACAAAAATGGGTGTCTGAAGAATTCAAAATGTCAGGTTTATGGCATGGCCTAGTGCTGGTCATGGTTTAAACCTGATTTTTGCATTGGGTGGGTGAGAACAGGAGAATTCCTGGCTGAATTACTCAGGTATTACCATTCCAAGATGTATTTCCCCAAATTACTCGGGTATTACCATTCCAAGATGTATTTCCCCAAATTACTCGGGTATTACCATTCCAAGATGTATTTCCCCAAATTACTCAGGTATTACCATTCCAAGATGTATTTCCACAAATTACTCAGGTATTACCATACCAAGATGTATTTCCACAAATTACTCGAGTGTTTCCATTCCAAGATGTTTTTCCACAAATTACTCGGGTATTTCCATACCAAGATGTATTTCCACAAATTACTCAGGTATTACCATTCCAAGATGTCTTTCCACAAATTACTCGAGTATTTCCACTCCAAGATGTATTTCCACAAATTACTCAGGTATTTCCATTCCAAGATGTATTTCCACAAATTACTCAGGTATTACCATTCCAAGATGTATTTCCACTCCAAGATGTATTTCCACTCCAAGATGTATTTCCACAAATTACTCAGCAATTACCATTCCAAGATGTATTTCCCCCAAAGCATGGCTCCAAAGCAGCTCAGCTTCCATTTCCTCTCTGCTTGGTGCTCACCTCACTGGGATTCCATCCAACACGTCCCTCCAAAATTCTTTCCTGACCTTCAGGGCTGGAAGGTGGCAGCTGCTTGGTGCTGAACATCCTCTCAGCTAATAAGTTGATATTGCAGCCTAGAAAGTGATTTCTTTTCCCCCCTAATCTCGGCTGTGAACAATTTGAGAAAGCCTTGATCTAATTCCTTTTCCCATCAGCAGCAGCACAGTGATCACTGTCTTGGGCTGGTGCATCTTCCCTGGGTCTGCTTTTCTTCATTACCATTATTCAACTCTCTCCCTTGAATGTAATTAACATTTCTGATGTGCCATCCTTCACAAAATGGCTTATCTCTCCCAGAGCTGCTTGGGGAAATGTCACAAATAAGAAATTTTTGGTGGACGCTAATGGCAGAGGTAAATAAAAGCAACCACATTGTTTCCTGCCCATGTTTCTTTTTTCCCTCTGTGCCTCTGGCAATCAGGAATGCAAAGACTAACAGCAGTGGTGGCTGGAAGGACAATATTTGAGGGCTGATTCATGCAGCAGTTTGCTGCAGGCTGGATTTGCTGTTCTGTGCCCTTGTTCCCCATTTAGCTTCCTCTCCAAAGCCAACACAATGCATCTGTTCTGCTTTCCACTGGGTGACTTTATTTGAATACAGTAACAGCATCACATCCCCTAAACAAGCAGCAAAATGAATTCCTGTGCATTATTTGCATTGGGGATTAGAGGCAGGCAAACACTGGCTGTGGTGTTTTGCAAACAGCACCATTTCATCCACCTACAGGACTTCATTATTTGCAAAATGAAGCACAAACAATTGTGCTTTCCTGTGGTTTAAAGCTCCTTATTCTGTGTGAGGTGGAAACAGCAGAGTGGCCTTAGGGAAAATCTGAAGTGAGCTGACCACAACCCAGCAGGGCTGAAAGCTCAGACTTTCTTCTCTTTCTGTCCCCAAAAGTTTTCCCACGAAGTTCTGGAAATCTCCACCTGTTTGATGATTAAAGCTGTGAGGGCAGCAGAGGTGGATATTTCACGAAATATCTGAAGAGCAGGAGTAGGATATTTCAATTAAAAGGACCTACCTGATCCAAGCAGGCTAAAATCTTGTCCTTGATCTCTGGGGCAAGGGCAAATTATCCAGTTGCTGATGCTCACCTCACTCTGTAAGCTAAAGATAGCAATAATTACCTACCCAACTCCCAGGAGAGCTGAGGATTAATTGCTTCATAGTACTCAACATTTATTTCCACACAATCAAAGCCACTGGGAGCAGAGGAAAAATAATCTTTGCAAATTCTATTACACATCCACAGGGGACTATCCAACTCACAAAATGCTCGGATAAAACAGTTTTCTTAAAAAATAATTAAAAATAATAATAATCTTGCGTTTGGGCAGAAAAGGAGAAAAAAAAAAAAAAAAAAGAAGAGAGCTCAGGAAGAGCAAACCAAATTAAAAAAAAAAAAACAAAACAACTCTGCAAACAAACTAACAAGCAAGAACTTTCTGCAGGCCGGGGATGGCAGGGATGGAATGAACTCAGGTGAGGAGCAAACCCAGCGTTATGAAAGCAGAGCTGTTTACACTGGGAACATTGCAGAGCTGCTCCAGGGCACACCACGTGCCCCAGGCTCAGGGCAACAGGGCACCTCTCCCTCCTTTCTCCTTGGGGCTCTGCACAGCCAAGGAGGACAGAGCAGGGCAACAGGAGGTTGTGAGGGCACAAAGCTGCCCAGCACAGTCCTCCGTGTGAAAAACGCCAATCACTTGTTTTTTAAAATTTTAAAAGTTTAATAGTAATGAAAAGGTTATAAAAATAGTAGTGCAGTTAGATTAATAATAATTTGGACAATTTGAATTAGGACAATATGAGACAACAAATACAAAGTGTTACGGATGTTCAGGTACCTTTTTCTGGGCAGCACGAGCCCAAAAAAGGACACAGGTTAACAGAGGATTAACCCTTAAAAACAACAGCCTGTTGTATATTCATACACCTCATACATGATGCATTAATTCCATTCAAACACAGGATTCTGTCTGGTCTTGTGAAAAAAGCCAATCACTTGTTTTTAAGATTTTAAAAGTTTAATAGTAATAAAATGTTTATAAAAATAGGAATACAATTAGAGTAATAATAATTTGGACAATTTGAATTAGGACAATATGAGACAGCAGAAACAAAGAGTTATGGACATCCAGGTACCTCTTTCTGGGCAGTACAAGCCGGAAAAAGGACACAGGTTAACAGGGGATTAACCCTTAAAAGCAACAGCCTGTTGCATATTCATACACCTCATACATGATGCATAAGTTCCATTCGAACACAGGATTCTGTCTGGGCATCCTCAACTTCTTCCTCTGAATCCTGACAGCACCTTGAGGTGGGAAGAAGTTCATTTCTTCTGATAAGAAGGCAATAAATTCTCTTTCTCTGAAAGATTCAGGTGTCCTGTGGCTGCTATCTCACTGCAAATCCTTTCTTTAAAAAAAGTATCCTACATAGCATCGTTTCTATTTTAACAATTTTTATAACCTAAAACTATATTTAACACACTACTTCAGAGAATTAATACAGCATTACTTTCTAACATAACACATATAATATTCATTTGAATATTTGCGAGAAACCAATCATAAAATACATGCATTTTTCACACTCAGCATGGCTACAACCACATTTCTTAAAATCACAGTGCCCAGCAGAGGCAGGTTCTGTCCCATGTCGTGGCCACCGTGCAGAAACATTTTACCCTGACTACACAGAGAGATTTTTATCTCCTCTAACACTCACTGAGAGTGGTTTGGCAGCAGGAGAAGGCACAAGAAGCAGGGAAACCAACACGGTGATTGACACCAGAGATTACATGAGCTAAATAAAAGCTTGGGCCCAAACACGCTCCAGAGGGGGAGATAAAGCCTGCACCTTATCATTAGAGGATGTGACACAGCTGATGCTTTTGTGGGGGAGGCAGGAAATGGAACATTTTACACAGCCTGGCCAAATGCATCACGGAGCTGCTCTGCACAGGGAGGATTGGCTGCTGGTGCCCACAGAACAAGCCCCACTTTCTTCTGGCTGGGTGATGAGAGTCTCTGTTGTTAAAATAATGAACTGTTTTTAATTGCTTAGCAGCAGGAAAGAGGAATTTCTAGAATATCATTAGTTTTTGTGATAAATGTCACGAGGCTTGGTATAAACTGTCAAGTGTGATAAACAGTGAATAAAAAATTCAGGGCTCTTCCCAAGATGTCTGCTTGGACTTGCTGGTGGCACTCAGGGACATGGTTTGTTGGTGGACTTGGTAGTGCTGGGTTAATGGTTGGACTTGATCTTGAGGCTCTTTGGAAGGCTAAAAATTCCAAGATTCTGTAAATTTATTGCTCTTCAAGATTCTATCTCTTATCCACCTTTGGCTTCACTATGGACAAAAACCAGTCTCAGAACCTCTAAGCCTGGATGTGCCTGATTTACTGAAACCATTTTTGAGAAGGCTGAACTGCCACATTCACTTCAGGAAGGGTTAAAGAGGAAAGCCCACATTTCAGAAATCAGCATGTGCATTGAATTAAGGAGGATCTGCCTGATCCATGGTTTGTGCTTTGGGGCTGCTGGAGTCCTGAGGGGTGCAAAGAGCCCTGGGGACAGAGGCTCTGATCTGTGCAGAGCCAGATGTGGGAGGAAGGTGGAATAACAGAGTAAATGCTCAGCAAAGCATTTCTGGCCACACTGTGGAGCATGATCCTGTTTTCCACACCTGCTGGGCTGAGTTGCCCCTTTCTCTTTTCTAAGCCAAGTGAAAGGTGCAGCTGAGATCCAAAGCACTGGACATCCACCAGGACACTCTTAGGGATTTATCAGTCACAGGAGTGAGTTTTTCTCTTTTATTTTCCTCTCCGCTTCTGAAACGAGCAGCAAGCTCAGGCTCCTTTCCTCTCTTGCCTGCAGAGAAGGAGATCTTTCATCTTTGGTCTGTTTTTTCAGCCTTGGTCTGTTCAGCTCTGTCCAAGCCAGCTGCTCTCACACAGGGCTGGGCAGCCCTGCCCCATGCCTGGACCGTGCCAGATTGTTCCTGCAGGCATCAGTCAAGAAAAAAACCACGAAAATCACAAGGCCAGGATTCAAACATGGTAACAGAGAAGGGGGCAGCCCTGCCCTATGCCTGGACCGTGCCAGAGTGTTCCTGCAAGCATCAGTCAAGAAAAAAACCACAAAAATCACAAGCCAGGGCTCAAATATGGTGATGGAGAAGGGGGAGAAGGGAGTAAAACCCCCTCTTCCCCTCAAACCCCTTCTTCCCCTCAAACTGAGGGATTTTTTTGCAGCTTGGTAAGAAAATACCTGAGCCTGAAACTTGCTGTTTGTCTATCATCTGGAATTTGGTTGTTTCCACAGGATAAAGATGAAGTCAGGGGCTCTGTGTGTGGTTAGAGGGAAGGAATCTGCCTGGTTGAGGGCTCCCCTGTGAGCTCATTCTCCCACACCCCAAACAAACCAATGTCACTGCAAAGAATCAATTCCTGCCTCTGCCTGCTTGTGCTTTGGCAGTCAGGGAACGCTCCTTGTAAGATTATTGATTTTCCTCCTGCTTGTTTAGCTGGGATATCCCTTGTTTCCAGCTCAAACCTGCTCCTCAAAATCCTCCTTGCAGCCCTGCTTTTCCCTTTTCACTCAGCCATAATCTCTGAGAGAGAAAGAACCCAAGCAGGAATTAGAGGGCTGGGAGTTCTTCCTCCAGCCCTCCTTGTTATGCATCAGATTTAAAGCAAGCCTTTCTGGCTGCTGCAGTTCATTTCTCCTGCTTGAACTGATGAATATCCCAGCGTTTGTGCTGCTCATTTGATTCCCTTGCCTGATGCATTCCTTACATTTCTGCTGCCTCCAGGACAGATTTGTGCAAGCAAATTAAGCATCCTCACTATATGTCAGCAAAATATTACATCCACTAATGGAGGGAAGTGTTATGTTCTAAGTCCTTTCAACACACATGAAAAATAAAACTCTATTTCTTGAGGGGAATAAGAAATGACAGCACATTCTCCTGAATTAATGCTGTCTGGGAAGAATTTGTTGCACATAAATGTAATTTTCCAGATAATTTTGATGCAGTTTTTTTTTTAATTTTTCCCCTTTCCCTGACAGCTCTTCTTTCTTTGTAAGCAAAAGATGGTTTCAAGCCCACAATCTGCCAGACTGACTGTACAAAGCAGGGAAACCCTCTCCTAATCCAGACTAAATCGTGTTAGATTTAACAGCATTGACAATGACTGATTTTCCATGCTTCCCTTCAATTTCTGACAGTGCAAATGGCAACAACAAAATATCCCAAAAAGTCTCTTTTTCTGTATAAGAGGTGGATGAGTGAATGAGCTGAAGTGTGTGGCATTACTCTGATACCTGTGAGTTGTGAGCCTCTCCAGGAAGTTTGGCACTGAATTTTTCAAGGAAAAAAGAGATTTTTAAACTGCGGATGCTGCTGTAGTCATCTAGAAAAAAAAATCAGGCATATAAACGCACACTTCCCAAGGAGAGCTAAACATTATCCAAGGAGATGCCATAACACAGGCAATAACTGAGGGAAGCGAAGCATTAGGCTTTTAGGGAAGATAATTGAATTTATTGAGCCTTCCTGACGTGCTGGTGCCTCCTGTGTTACCTGGTGCCTCTGAAAGGGATTTCACAGAGAGGTGAGTGACCTTTCTGAAGGGCACAAGAGCCTGGGACTGGATTTTACCTCCAAGGTGCTGCCTTGAACTCGCTCCTCACTCACGTATCAAAGGCTTGGCACAGCCCCAGCCAAGTTCACCGGGGCTCAGCAAAGCTTTATTTGTTTTAACAGAAAAAATGACCCTTGGCATTTGTAACATCAATCTCCTCCCTTATCCCTCTATTTACGCTCAGCCCTCTGTGTTTTTACAGCATCTTCTCCCCTGGCTCCCAGTCCCCTCGGAACAGGGCAGCTTTTCACGTTTGTGCCGCTTTTGGGTCAGCAAACAAGAACTTTGGCTGGGGATGGCAAAGAGCAACCACTCCTGCTCCACAGCTCCATGCAGGGAGGGAGTGGCACCTGGGCACGGGGTTTATCTCCAGTCAGAGATAGCCTGAGAGCTGGGCTGTGTGCAGCTGGCAGAGGGGAAATTGTGGATGCCGTGGGACACAGAGAGAGAGAGAGAGAAAAGGCCAAGCGTTTCTCACAGCGTCTTGTGAGAATTTTTAGGGAGTTGTAAGGATAACTTGTTAAGTATAAACAATCTGCAGGTGGTGTTTTTGTACTTCATCTTTCTGCTCTTCTCAAGGATGGTGTGTGAGGAAGGTGCTTTTGTTAACTAGCCAATCAAATAGAATCTATCCTATCACTCTATAAAAACCGCGCCGTTCTCTTGAATAAACCTTCTTTTGCTCTTTCTGCAGTCCTGCCTCCCCCGGTTCCTGTGTCATTCTCGGTGCAAGAGTGACAAAAATTATCCCAGTGACAAAAATTATGCTAAGGGCAATGGGCTTAGGGGATTTTTGCTGTCAGGCAGGCAGTTTTTTGGAAGCAGTTATTGTATTTGCAGGGAGGAAGGAAGGAATGATGAATCTGACTCCATGTTCTCAGAAGGCTAATTTATTACTTTATGATACTATATTATATTAAAGAATACTATACTATACTAAAGAATACATAAAGGATACAGACAGAAGGCTAAAAAGTTAATAATGAAAACTTGTGACTATTTCCAGAGCCTTGACACAGCTTGGCCATAATTGGCCAATGAGTCAAAATAATTCACAACAGAATCCAATGAAACAATCACCTGTGGGTAAGCAATCTCCAAACACATTCCACATGAGTGCAACACAGGAGAAGCAAATGAGATAAGAATTGTTTTCCTTTTCTCTGAGGCTTTCCAGCTTCCCAGGAGAAAAATCCTGGGCAAAGGGATTTTTTCAGAAAATATGAATGCCACAGGCAGTAATATCAATTACTTTTAAAGCATGACCCCACTGAGGTGCTGTCCCCTTCAGACATTCACAGTAGATTCCCAGGAGAAAATGGGGGTGATGGAGGTGTTTTCACTGTAAAACATTGCTAAGAGCAGCTGGGCTAGAAAACTTCCAGTGTCTGTCCCCTCTTTGATGGGATTAGCTCTCTGAGGGGGGATTTGGGCAGCTGTGCCACATCTCGCTCTGTCTGGGGAGGTGAGTGGGCTGGACTCGCTCTGCAGTGAGTCATCCCCATCTCCTTTTACTGCAGCTTCACCAATTTTCATTTGTTTATTTGTGTGTTCCAGGCATATCTGATCGATGATGTGGCCCTGGAGTCTCACTGCACCAAAGCTCCACACTTCCCATCAAAGTTTTCCAGCAGAAAGGGGGGAGACCACAGGACACAGCATCAGACACGCAGATGCAATTTGTAGAACTGGAGATGTTCTTCTTTTACCATTTATCCATGCTCAGGTTGACCCAAGGCTTTCTGTTATTGTGAATATCAAGGATTACAAAATATAAGCCTGTAATAAAGACCAAGATGAAATTCAGTCTTTCAGTGTATTTACAAGTGAGAAAATAATCATAATGATTTTTAACAATGCCAAGATAACACGGAATCTCTGCATTGAGAGTTATAATCAGTTAAGGCTTCACTTTAAGAAATTATCCAAAATCAAGGGAAAAATCACTACAGACTTGGTCTAGATTTCAGTTTGCTCAAATCTGTTGAAGTTGGGGAGGTTATAGTCTTTAAATTTCAGTTGACTCAATTCTATTGAAATTGGGGATGGTATAGTGTCCAAATTTCAGTTTACTCAATTCTATTGAAATTGGGGATGGTTATAGTGTCCAAATTTCAGTTTACTCAAATCTATTGAAGTTGGGAGGTTATAGTGTCTAAATTTCAGTTTACTCAAATCCTGTTAAATTGGGGAAGTTATAGCTAGTGCTGAAAGCCAAAAGTCTGTTAAAACTATTTCCTCTTTGGGGACTTATTCAGGGCTTTCCTGAACTGGGTCAAAACTATCCCAGAGCACATAATTAGGATTGTGTGTTAGAACAACCATTTGAACCAAGAGTCAAACACGACATTAAGAATAAGCAGGATGAGTTTCATTGCCAGACAGTCTCAGTGCCACCCACATTGATTTCCAGGGAAATTAATAATGGTGGAGGTCTTTTGAGGTGATGAAGATAACAAAACCCAGCGCTGCCCAATGTGCCACCTGTGCCTTTCATGCTGCTCAAGGTTTGCTCTATTCCTGGACAGCAAAAGAGCCCTGCAATAAAAACCAGTATTTACATGTGTTTCTTCAGCTGTGGCCCCAAAAGCAAACACACTCCCTGTCAAGAGCCAGCCTGTAAATAGTGAAGTGTTATCAGAGTGCACCCAAGTTTGCATCTTCAGATAATCTTCCAACTTTACTGGAGCCATCAGTCCTTCTTCACATAAAACGAGAGCACTGCTCCTTTATACAACCTCTTTGTTGGGCTTCTGGGTGGGATTTGTTTGCTTAACCACAGGCAAAAGACAACATTATTTGAGATTCTCCCTCACAGCCCTGTGAGCGTGGCAAACAGGGATCTGCAAGATCTGCAGCACATCTGTGCTTTACAGGGTGGCAAAATGTGGGTGTCAAAAGTGTTCTTTCAAATGGTGGTTGTGGTTTTGAGCTCCATGTTACAGGTGTTCATTTGGCTCCTCTGTTTTTTAACAATTGTTGGGAATTTGATGACTTCCAGCCATGGAAAGATGGAGATAATCCTGATGAAAACATCTGAAAGAAGTCAGATAAACCCCCTTCAAAAGTACCTTATTTCTGTCCTTCAGCAGCAGCTGAGCTCAGGGCTGCAATTTCAGGTGTAGCAGCCCAGAGTGTGAATATCTGGGGGATGGATTTCACTGGGATTCAGGGTTTTGTTGTATCCAGCTGTGATTAGGTCAGCAGAAAACACACGTGGGACCTGCCCTGGCTCCTTTCCCCTGGGCAGTGCTCTGATCCAGGAGAGCTCAGCCAGGGCTGGTGAGGTGTCCCCAGAGGTGCCCTGGGTTTGCTCAGGTACCAGCTCACTCCAGGCATTAAATCACAGAATTAATGGAAATCCTGATGCTGGAATGTTCCCAGGCTTTGTGCTGTTGGGAGTTTCAGAGACAACCTGGGAAGCAAAACCCTGAGTTCAAAGCTGATGCAGTTCTTCAGCTCTTTCAGAGGCTGACCCTTCTGTTTTCCCTCCAGTTTGGTTCGATTTTGGGTTATTTGTTCAAGCTGTAAAACCTTTGAAGTGCAATGGTTATGCAAACAGTAACAACCTGAGCTGAAGTTATCTGCTTGGACTGAATTCTGTTTGGAGTTGGAAATGGGAGCAGTGACCTGTGGGCTCCTGCAAAGAAAGGTTATCAGTGTGAGAGTCAATGCTACTTTGATTTTGGTACATAAATAAAAATTAGAAACTGTCCTACATGTTTAACCCCTTGTATTCTTTTCATCTCCAAAGCTTATCAAGACTTCTCCTTTCAAGAGAATATCTTTCCACATTTTAAAAACTGGAGAAAATAAAGCCAGATCACTTTAAAAATCCACAATTTTCATTAGAAGGATTAAAAAAAATCCTTTTACCTACTCAGTGTTCTATTAACAATCACATTATGGAGGCAACCTGAATAATATTTACAGAGGCTAAGCCATAAAACCTTTCCATGCTCTGTACCCGTGATCCCCTTTCACATTTATCTCATGGCAGTGATAACATTTGCATAGATATGCTATGGAGAACTTGAGGCAGCTTTCAGGCACGTCCTCTGTGTTTTAAAGAATGCTGTGTGGCAAAATAATTTGAATATCCCTGATATTCCAGTGTGAAGAATTTTGAAAGAATTCAAGATGGGACTATTGTATTTCTGGGGTGCCCCATGGCAGGGAGGAATGATGAATCTGACTCCATGTTCTCAGAAGGCTAATTTATTATTTTATGATGTATATCATATTAATGAATACTATAGTAAACTATACTAAAGAATACAGAAAGGATACTTACAGAAGGCTAAAAAAGATAATAATAAAAAATTGTGACTCTTTCCAGAGTCCTGACACAGCTTGGCACTGGCTGGTCAAAAGAACCCACAACAGAATCCAATGAAACAATCACCTGTGGGTAAACAATCTCCAAACACATTCCAAAGCAGCAAAATACAGGAGAAGCAAATCAGATAATTATAGTTTTCCTTTTTCTCTGAGGTTTCTCAGATTCCCAGGAGAAAAATCCTGGGTGAAGGGATTTTTCCAGAAAATGTAAATGCCACAGGGACTTCTGAGTTTCTTTAGATGGTGTGATTTATTTTTCTGATCTTCTACATAGGCAGGAAGGGTGAGTTAAGCTCACATCCTCACCACATGGCCCAGAAGGTCACAAGACTCTAAGTTACAAGAACCTTTTAAGGATTTATTGACCAATAAAACACTGCCAACAAGGATATTTGTGCTTTTGACCCAGTCTTTAAATATTTAGTCTTATGGGCCCATGCTACAGTGTAAGCCAATCATGTTATGGCACACAAACCTACAAAATCTTCTTGTTACCTTTGCAACTACATTTATTTTTACTGTATTTGAACTCTAAAACTCTAAACCCTCCTTTACTTAGTTTAGTGTGTGTCTGCTTTAAACTATAAATCCACATTCTCCCTTCTGGCACCTCAATTTGGAAGCCTTTTTCAAGGTCTCAGATCAAATCCTGGGTTTAATTCTAAGTTTGGCTTACAGCTCCAAAGTTCTGAGAGTTCTCTGCATTTCAGATTCCAGTATTCCAGATCTGTTGTTTAACATGGTCACAATGCTCAGGGTTTGATTTCTGGCTCAAAGAGTTATTAGTGTGGCACATCCGGGATCACCAGGAGTGTGCTGGCCAGGGAATCCTGCCAGGCTGGGCTCCAGCGCTGCAGGAAAACCCCAAACCCTTTGGGTTTGCCCAGAAGATGGTTTGAGGAGGGCACAGGCTGGAGCTGAAGGGAAGCTGAGCCATCCTGAAGGCACTGCCAGCGTTCCAATGCTGGCTCTAATCAGGCTCACTATTTATATCCCCGGGCAATTATTCATCAGCAGCTGCGTCAGCAGACAAAAAAGATTGATTGCAGCAGAGGAACCAGGGAAACCTCACAGCAGCAGCATGAGGAAGGAATCCAAAGCAGGGCCCAGACCTGAGGGAACACAGGTTTCCTCCTCAGAAGAGGATTTATTTCACACAGTGAGTGAGTCAGTTCGTGGCGGAGGAGCCTGTTCTGAGCAGCGAGGCTCTGATCTTCCTTGGCTCTAAACACCTCCAAGTGTTGTCTGCCCTCAGAAGTGCAGTGTTGTGTAGAAATGTCTCCAGAGATAATCTGGGAGGTTGTGAGTAGATCAGGCTTCTAGCATGAGGGAAGCACGCATCTCCTGGCAATTAATGAATTAATAAATAAACTAATTGCCTGATTAACTTGGGTACATCACCGTGATGACGTGATCAGTTTTCCTCTTATACCATATCTTGTCTGCCAATATTTTTGATATCTCTGACTGGGTTTGAGATGCATTTTTTTTTTTTTTTGCCATTTCAAACCAGCTGTGATCACAGAATCTGGAATAGTTTGGGATGGAGGAGACTGTGATGGTGTGAGGGGTCTCAGGATGAGGGAAGAGAGGAGAATCTTGACTCCATGTTTCAGAAGGCTGATTTATTATTTTATGATATATATTATATTAAAAGAAAATGCCATATTAAAACTATACTAAAGAAATAGAAAGGAGATATCAGAAGGCTAGCAAGGAGAGGAATGGAATGATAATAAAATCTTGTGACTGCTCTGAGTTCTAACACAGCTGGACCTGTGATTGGTCATCAAGTAGAAACAACTCACATGGACCAATGAAAGATGCACCTGTTGCATTCCACAGCAGCAGATAATTATTGTTTTCCTTTTCCTCTGAGGCTTCTCAGCTTCTCAGGAGAAAAAATATTAATGAAAGATTTTTCAGAAAATATGTCTGTGACAGGAGACCTCGAAGTTCATTTCATTCCAACCTTCCATGGGCAGGGACACCTCCCACCATCCCAGGGTGCTCCAAGCCCTGTCCAACCTGGCCTTGGACACTGCCAGGGATCCAGGGGCAGCCTCAGCTTCTCTGGGCAACCTGAGGCCTTGTATTGGCCTCAGATCCTTTTATGGGTTAATTAGGAGTGAAATGTGAGGCATCACAGAGGATCACAGAGTAAATGTTTTTAAATCACCAAAGGAACAAGCACAAATCCTTTTATCAGAACACCTCTTGAAAATATCATCCCTCCACAGCCAGCTGAATCCATTTTGCTAATGGAGTTTCATTTGTGCCCTCAAAGTTAATGGGATGTCCTAAAATAACCCAATAATTGGGGTTATTTCCTCAAGGCTTGAGCAGTGATGTGCTGTAATACACAAGCCTTGTCAATTTGTAAATTTGTTACTAAGGAGCCTTCAATGATTTTGACACAAAAATGTGTTCCTTTTTTAAGGAGATTAAATCAAAGGGGTACAAATATTCAGAATCCTTCACATTTTAACAAATCCACATCTACCCCATCAGCAGAGGCAACTCCTTGTCACACTCAGGCCATGCTCCAGCTTGAACTTTTTGACCACATTAAATCCTAGAGCCTGAAACAGCAGGAAAAAGCAGGAAGCTAAACTGGGAGAAGTGTCTGGAAATGTTCATGTTCATATGGCTGATAGTGAAATTCCAGCTCACCACCCTCACAGGGAAGATTTTTTCCCAATATCCAGTGCAGGATGGAGTGGAAGAAAGGGGAAAATCTCCTCCATCAGCTGGTTGGTCACTCTTTCTTTGCTGTAGCCCAGAATTCAGTCAGTGAATCCACATTTCTGAGCCGTGTCCATCCGCACTCACAGTTCATTTTCTTCAGGGCTGCTCTCAAACCTTCTGATAAATGCCTTGTGCTTGTGGGACCATTTCAAATCCCCATTTAGATTATCCCCATTAAGTTTATCCCATGGGGATGAACTAAACCCTAACCCATATTTATTACACACTTCTTAGTACTATAAAACAATAAATAAAAACAAAACAAAACAAACCCCAAAATAAATCAGAAACTACCCCAATCACTCAAACTACAACCAACACCCCAAATACTCAAATTATAATTAAACCAAACAAAACCACCAATTTAGTGTTGTGGTTTTGGTTTGTTAACTTGAGATTTTGTTGATTTTGAGATTTTTTAGTTAGTGTATTATTGAATATGGTGGATTTAGTGTTGGTTAATTCCTAGTGTATTAATTTTTTGTTGTGAGGCAGGATTAGGAGAAAGGTAAAGTAGGTTTAAAATTTTAAAGGGTATAAAGAAAAATTTATTAATAGTAACTAAATGAAAGAGTGATAAGAATTAGAATAAAACTTTTAGAATATTTTTCTTTCTCTTATAACTTTTTTTTCTAATGATAATAAAAAGAAATAAAATTTAAAATTTTAGTTAGTTTACTATTTTTAGAATAGTTGTTTTAAAATTTAGTTAGGGAGAGAAAGTTTTTTGTTAATGTTATGGATATTTTTTAATAAGGGAAAAATTGGTTTCTTGTGGTTTTTAATTTTATTATGAATAGTAGTTGTAATTTTATTATGAATAGTAGTTGTTTGGAAAAATTTGTAATGCTGATTTTTTTAATATAATATTTTATAGCTGTGTTTCTATGTTATGTTAATTTAACATTATAATTTAACATATTGGGATATTATTTTATTGTCCTCTGAATGACAGTGACAGTGAAGTGTCAGCCTGTAACATCTCTGGATGTTGATATATCCAAAGCCACAGGTCCTATAACTGTGTGGAACCTCTTACTACACAGATAACTGGAAATTTATGGGGCACCACTAATCATATTTAATTCACATCAATCCCCAGTGAAACCACCGAATCACTGAGACATCTTTCAGAAATGGAATGAATTTCAAAAAAAAAGCCACTTTTTCATCAAAACCCCTATAAAATCAATCTTCCACTTCAGAATATAGCTCTAAGGCTTGAAGATGACTGAAATTACTTAAATGCAGAAAGAATCTTTAATTACGTGCTCATTTGAGAGGAGGAATGTAAGACTGTGTCCCTGGGTTCATTTTTCAGACTGCTTTAGTAGACTTTGTGTAGAACATTCTCCTCTGATGGTGGACTTGGGAAATACATCCAACATGGATGAAATTAGCCTTGTGAAGAGACCCCATTTCAATTATAGCTGATTAAAATTGGAATAAAATGTTCCTGTACTGGATGAAATCATGATCCATCCTTTGAGCTGTCTGTGACAGTGACAACCCTGTGACAGATTATATATATTATATATATGCATATTATATATATCCCTTTCCAATTAGGAAAGATTTGTGGAAGACACACACTGGGCTGCTCCATGTGATGGACATGGCCTTAGGTCATATTTTCAATGCCACAGGAAATTTTAGGACCATGTCCTGTGATTCCAGCATAAAATGGGACAGGTCTGGTTTGGTTGTCAGCAGAAGGAGTCTTGAAGCTGTCAGCTCTGGGGTAATTTATTCACGTTGGTGCTTTTTCCCTAATCCCCATTTCTTGGTTGTTTTATCTCTGGAGAAGACAATGTAAATCCTTTCCTCCTCTCCCAAAACAACTCAGTATTTTTAAACCACAATATTTAACTCTGCATGTGTTATTGAAATCTTGGCTGGCTTCAGGTTTTTTTGCAGGAATTGGTTGCCTTGGCTGTGTGGGAAAGGAGTCCCTGGAATCAGCTCGTATTTCAGAGATTTTCACACATTTAAGGGCCAGATGGGATCATTAGCTCACTCACCTTGATCTTTTACACAGCCTGTGGGATGGGATTCACCTCAATAAATCAGTCATTTAAGGAATGAAGTTAGAGTTAGAATACCTGTGCCAAAATGAGCTGCCTCCCCTCTGCTCCTTTTGCAGGTAATGGAGAGGGATCATTTCTTTCACAGGGTAATTCATTCTCCCCTGTGATAGATTTGGGTTTGGGATGTATAAATTAATGGGGCTGTGGCCTTCTCACAGAGGGTTCATCATCCAGGCTTTGCCTGAGGAATGTCAGCAGTTTGTGCCTGAAATTGTCAAGAAATGGAGAATCCCCTTCTTTTCTTTCTTGTGCCGCTGATTTATCACCCTTGGTCTCAGAAACCAAACTCCAAAGGTGTGACTGGCTGGGCTGATATTGGTTATAAGGGAATTTTGTGTAAGCAGCCCAGGGGAAGATACACAGCTTGCACCATGATGAATCCATCTCCATTCCCTGTTAGTGGCTGCCTGACATCCCAAAAGTCTGAGTAAAGAGCAAAGAACTCCAGAATGAGGTGACAGCAATGACTGCTGACAGGGAAAGGTTTCTGCAAGGGCCACAGGGAGGAGATGGATGTGGAGGGATGTGACAGATGAAGAGAAAATGAGTGTTGAGGAAAGGTTTGTTCAGAGAAATCAGGTTGTGGTGAGCTGACCTCAGCTAGACACCAGGTTCCCACCAGAGCCACTCCATCATTCCCCTCCTCGGCTGGACAGAAGAGAGAAAATATGAGGAAAGGATTTTGGGTCGATGGAAGGACAGGGAGAGATCTCTCAGCATGGGCAAAGCAGGCTTGACTTAGGAAAAAAGAATAATTTAATGTATTCCCAATAAAATCAGAGCAGGGTAATGAGAAATGAAAACCAAATCATAAAACACCTTCCTCCTACCCCTCCCTTCTTCCTAGGGTTAACCTCATCCTGAATTCTCTGGAGCTGCCTGGAATTGCCTCCTTCAGACATCACTCCCTCCCCTCTCACAGAAGCCACCCCTGAAGTCCCCTGTTACCAAAACCTGGCTTCCCAAACCCAAAACACAGAAACAGTCTGCTACTAAAAGAAGAAGACTGATAAAAGTGAATGATGACTAATTTAAAATCATTAAATCAAGCTGGTTTAATTACAGACCAAATAAATAACCTGACTAATTAATTATGAGGAGATAAACTCAAAGCCCAATGTATGTTATCTGAGGTGGCATTTGGGGATGACCACATTCCACTGAAAATAAATGGCCAAGAGGGGACATCTGCAGCAGTGTCAAACAGCACAAAAAACTGAGTAAAACTGATGACAATGACAAGGTACAGACTAATGAAAATGTAGAAGAATCTGTACTTTCTCTGGCAGCTTCTTCTGAAAAATGCCGGATTGGTCAGTGCTTGAGCCAGACTTCCTGTGAAAATTATATTCTTTGCCACAATAAAGTGCCAATGAAGATATTTTATGACACTTTTTTGACTGGAAAATAATTGCATGAACAGGGAATAGCCAGGGAAAAGGTAAAGAATTTAGTTTCATGTCCTGATATACATTAATTCAGACACCATGTCTAACCCTCTGACTGCACAGTTAAATGGAAATAGAAACCCTAAACTCTGAGTCATGGGCTTTTCTCTCTTGATCAAAAAGTCTGTGGGATTTGTAACTCAGATGTTGAGTACCTATAAGACATGGTCTGGTTAGATCCTTTAAGGATTTGTCTGAAATAATCCAAGGAGTTTGTAAAGGATCATGTAGTTAAATCCTGGTCCCTCCCCTAACCACTGGTCCAAGCTGATTTTTTGAATATGGAATGAGATATAAACAACATTCATGAGGGTCTGGGTGGCCTGCAGATGAGTCAAGCTGGTTAGAATACCTGTGCCAAAATGAGCTCCCCCTGTCCAGCACCACTGGGGTCACTCCTGACACCCTGTAGACATTGCTGCTCTGCCACCCCTTCTAGCCCAAGAGGGATGTGAAGAAATTAAAAATGATTGGGAAAAGGGCTACCAAAATGACCAGGGGCACAGCATAACACACAGCCAGGAAATTCCCAGTTTGTACCGATCCATGGGATTTTTCCACACCTACCTGCACAGTTTGTACTTTGTCATAAGGACACACCCTCAGGGAATTAAAAAAAAAAAAAAAAAAAAAAAAGAAATGCAGAGGTTGGGGTTATATTCCAAATCAGTTTGTGGTGGTTGTGTGGTTATGCTGATTTACATGAGTCATATCCAGCACCTTGAGAGTGTGCAATGATTTAAAGGAATGTTTCTCAAGCCTGGGCTTGTCTGGCATGGAGAAGGAATAGATTAAATCACATTTTGAGGTTCCTTTCATGCTTGTTTGTGTGATGCTGCATCCTGAGCACTTGTCTTGGAACTTTTGTATTGTATTTGCTGAGAAATGCCCTGACAAAGGCAGGAATGACTCCCTGTTCTCAGAAAGCTAATTTATTATTTTATGGTACTATATTATATTAAAGAATACTATACTATACTAAAGAATACAGAAAGGATACTTACTGAATGCTAAAAAGATAATAATGAAAACTCCTGACTCTCTCCAGAGTCCTGACACAGCTTGGCCCTGATTGGCCAAAGAGTGAAAACAAATCACAGCAGAATCCAATGGAACAATCACCTGTGGGTAAACAATCTCCAAACACATTCCACATGTGAGCACAACACAGGAGAAGCAAATGAGATAAGAATTGTTTTCCTTTTTCTCTGAGGCTTCCCAGCAGGAAAATCCTGGGTGAAGGGATTTTTTCAGAGATGTGAATGCCACACTTTTGCTTCAGCCTGGGTGTAGAGCAGCGATGCTCCTGCTGTCACAGCGTGCACTATTGATTTACCACGCTGAAGTGAGTACAAGTGAAACATGGAGATTCATTAAGAGAGACCATTTACGCCTCTGGACTCGATATGTTTTCAAAATGATTCTCTACAACCTCATTAGTGTCTTGTTCTCATTCATGGATTCACCTGTCGAGCGACAAGAAAAGAAACAACAAGAGCAGAAAATTGATCCTTGGCACTGGTGTCTGATTCCTTGGGAATTCAGCATTTGCCTCATCATTCTGGGATGCCAGGTGGATTCAATAAGAGCAGTGAAGCTCTAAAGTAGAAATATTGATGGCTCAAACATTGAGGAAAGAGGTTAAAAATACAGGATTGCTCCAGTCCCTTCCTTAAACGTACAGCAGCTGCCTTTGTGTCATTCCACATACGCTCTCAGATAAAAAAAGAACATATTTTGATTATTTGTAACAGTGTTTTGGTCTCTTATGATATTCCTTGAATAACTCCCCATGAGTTTTCCAAAAGGTAGTCACAAAGCCATTTTTCATTCCTTTTTAAGGGATGTATTTTCTTCAGGACACATGAGTAATCCTCTCTGATGTTTTCTGCCTTAGATCTCTTTTAGCGCTGAAAACTACAAAAAGGTAAATTAAATGTATCCATTTAGATGTTTGTAATTGGCAGCCAAGGTCAATGAGAAACTTTGGACTGGATTTACCCAAAGGGAATTGCTAACAGATTTATGGAGAGAACTGAGATTTTTATCAAAAGGCCTCTTTTTACTATTTTTCCTGAATAGTGTTTGTATGAAGTTGATAAATCCCATGTTCACAGCCGAATCTCTCTCTTCCCTGTTTTATAATCTCCCTGGAATGTGCTCTAGGTACAGTCTCCCAAAGACTGAGGTTTTAATGGTTTAGGAAAAATGTTCAGATGGGATTAAAGGTGTTGGGAGCACAAAGGCCTGTGTGGGCTCTGCTCCCAAACCATCAGGAGCTGATTCCCCTGCAGAGCTGGGGCATGGATGCACAAACCCCCCTGGATATGAGCAGGAATCCTCATGGGAAGGTTGGTGCAGTGACAGTGGTGAGGATAAATTTGGAACATGAAGATGAGGTTAATCGGTAGCTCCAGACACCAGCGTCTGACTCGGCCTCCCTTGGGACACGTTGGGTTAATCCTGAAATGTGCAGGCTGAGTCACACTCAGTAACATCACCTCTCATCCAGCAGGAGGGATTCAGGACTGGCTGCATGGCCAGACCCAGAGAGGGGTGGTGAACAGTGTGACCGTGTTCACAGGGGCCTCAGGTTGAGGGAAGAGACGGGGATTTGACTCCATGTTTGAGAAGGCTGATTTATTATTTTATTATATATATTACATTAAAGCTATACTAAAAGAATAGAAGAAAAGATTTCCTCAGAAGGCTGGCTAAGAATAGAAAAGGAATGAATGATTACAAAGGTTCTGTCTCAGACTGTCTGTATGAGCCAGCTGTCTGTGATTGGCCATTAATTAAAAACCTCCAACATGGGCCAATCCCAGATGCACCTGTTGCATTCCACAGCAGCAGATAATCAATATTTACATTTTGTTTCTGAGGCCTCTCAGCTTCTCAGGAGGAAAAATCCTAAGGAAAGGATTTTCCATAAAACATGTCTGCGACAGAACAGTGCTGTATCCAGCTGGTGGCAAGTCACCGGTGGTGTCCCTCAGGGCTCTGCGCCACCACATCTCCAGTTCAATGTCTTTATTGGTGACATGGATGAGGGGATTGAGGCTTTCATCAGTAAATCTGCAGATGATACTGAGCTGGAAACTGTGTCCATCTGTTGGAAGGTAGGAGGGCTCTGCAGGGAGATCTGGAACAGGTGGATGGATGAGCAGAGTCTAACAAGGTAAAGTTTAATAAGCTCAAGTGCCCAGTCCTGCATTTTGGCCACAATAACCCCTGCAGTGCTCTAGAATGGGGATGGTGTGGCTGGACAGTGCCCAGGCACAAAGTGACCTGGGGGTGCTGGTCAGCAGTGACTGACCATGAGCCAGCAGAGTGCCCTGGTGGCCAATGGCTCCTGGCCTGGGTCAGGGATGGAGTGGCCAGCAGGAGCAGGGAGCTCATTGTGCCCCTGCCCTGGGCACTGCTGGGGTCACACCTCGAGTGCTGTGCCCAGCTCTGGCCCCTCAGCTTGGGAAGGACCTGGGGACACTGAGCACATCCAGAGGGGCTGGGAACACAAACCCTGTGAGGAACCCCCGAGGGAGCTGGGGGTGCTCAGCCTGGAGCAAAGGAGACTCAGGGCTGCCCCCATCACTCTGTGCAGCTCCTGAAAGGTGCCTGTGCTCAGCTGGGGCTGGGCTCTGTCTGCAGCAGCACTGACACAGCCAGAGCACACAGCCTCGAGCTGCACCAAGGGAAATACAGGTTGGATAGCAGGAAAAGTTTTTCACAGAAAGGGTGATAAAGTTCTGGAATGGCTGCCCGGGGAGGTGGCCACACACATCCCTGGGTGTGTTTAACACAGCCTGGATGTGGCACTGGGTGCCAGGGTTTGGTTGAGCTGTTGGGGCTGGGTTGGACTCGATGGTCTTGAAGGTCTCTCCCAACCTGGTCATCCTGTAATTCTCTGAATTCTGTGATTAATCCTGGAGATGTTTTTGGGGAAGGAGTGACTGGGAGATGTAGTAAATTATTTAGGAGTGATGGATTTCCCTTGGAAGGAGCCCTGGGGCTTTCAGCAGTGTTTTGGAAGGGGCAGTGCAGGGCTGTGTCTGCAGAGAGCTCCTGGTGTAAAGAACTGAGAATTGCAGGACAGATCCAGGACAAAATCCATGCAAGAGCTGCAGGACAGATGCAATAATTGCAGGATGTCACCTTGTAGGGTCCCTGTGGTTCTCCAGGTGTGAAAGGAACCAGCAGCATCCCTTCCCTCTATCCTGTCCACTCCAGATGCAGCTCTGTCCCTGATGCCTTGGTGGCACTTATGGACTGCACACAAGGCTCTGTGTGCACATGCCAAGGTTTCCAGCGGAAAAGGCTGAAGATCAGCTCCTGACCTCCACCCTGAAGTGATTTATGAGAGCTCAACTCCTGAACTTCACCCTGCGGTGGTTTATGAGAGCTCAGCTCCTGAACTTCACCCTGGGCTGATTTATGGGAGCTCGTACACTCATTTCCCCTAGCTCTGCTGGGAGGATAATCCCAGAGGAGTGACAGAGCTGAGAGTCTGGCTGACAGCCTCAGGGTAGAGTCTGGCTGAACTCAGCTTTTCCATCTGCAGGATGGTGCTGATAATCCTCTTACCTGCCAAGAATTTTGTGCTCTTCACCAGACGAAAGCACAAGGTGGGAGTATCTGGTGCTGATGACCCAGTGAGAGTTTTGCAGACACATTTTGGTCAGTCAGAGATGCTGTTTGGTGCTGATGACCCAGTGAGTATTTCGCAGATATTGTCCTATATAGCAAGAGTTGTTGTCTTATATATCATGAGTTCTATTATCATTATAGTGCAAAGATTTCATATGGCCAGAGTTTCACACCGCCTCGATGTTCCTCGCAGACAATTCCTCTAAGCACTGACCCTTCCTGGTCCTTGCAGTAGTCATTTGACTCCAGAACCCACCAATCCACTCTTTTACAACACCATTCTTATTGGCTGCAGGTGTGCCCTGTTAACATCAGGCCTGCTCTTAATCTTTAGTAATTGGTCCAGCTGCAAATCATTAATGGGGTAAAATTACTTTCTATACTATCTTCACTTTCTTATATTGTTTCCCCCTACATGCAGACACATTTTTGGACAGTCAGGGATTCTGTTTGGTGTGTTTGGTGCTGATGACCCAGTGAGGGTTTTGCAGACACATTTTTGGTCAGTCAGAGATGCTGTTTGAAGCCTGTGCCAGCTGCCCTCTTGGGAAGAAGGAGGACAATGCACACCAGAGTCATCTTTAGAGAGAAAAGACTCCAAAAGACTCCAAAAAGGGTGGAAGGAGGCACTGTCAGCAGGAGAAATTCGCATTCTCAACCAGCTGAAAGAGAAAACAATGTTCTTAACAACTATTTGAAGAAATATAGATAATACAGCAACAAACAGAACCAGAATACTCAGTAAGGAGGCTCTTGTTTTTTTTATTAGCTCCAGGGTGTTCTCATCTGGAATAGGAACTGAACCACCTCCAAAAACACCCAGGCAATGCAATTGCAGGGACACACTATCAGTGAGCTTTAATAATGAGCTGCTCATGGAAAGGCAGTCCTGGAGGAGGAAGCTCAGGGCTGAGCTGAAGATATTTAGCAGATGGGGAGGATTATTGCAGTCCTTATCCAAAGCAGCAAATATTTCATTCTGCTCTAACCAAAGCAGAGGCCCAAGTGGAGTGGCCAGCCTGGAGGTGTAAATGGAAGGGATATTATGGTAATGGAAGAGAGGAGAGGTGAGAAAAGCTTGAGAACTGCTGGGTTAGAGGTTCTGCAGGACAGAAGAGAACTGGTTTTTATTTGCTGAAACACCTAAGCCCATTCATCCAGACTGCAAACCATAGGATGGAATCCTACAATGGTTTGGGTTTAAAGGGCTCTATTTCTACACCATGCCTTCCACCATCCCAGGGTGCTCCAAGCCCCATCCAGCCTGGCCTTGCGCATGTCCAGGGATCCAGGGGCAGCCACAGCTTCTCTGGAAACCTGTGCCAGGGCCTCACCACCCTCACAGGGAGCAATTCCTTCCCAAAATCCCATCCAACCCTGCATCTTTCTTGGGATTGTTATGGGGCTCTGTTAAGAGTCAACTGGCTTGACTTATAAAATCTAAATTTGTGGGCTGGTCCTAAAGGGCTATAAGAAGCACAATTACCATCCAAATTAATCACTTAATGCTGAAAACATTAATGTTTAACTTCTGGGGTGAGATTTTTGGGTTTTTTTAGGGAGCCAGAGAATCCCTGCTTAAATTCTGTGGAACTCATACAAGATGTTGAGGACATGGAGCAATAAGTCTCATGTTTACACATGAGCTGTAGCTTTTTGGCTGGGCTGCTTCTTCAAGCTGTGCATTTTTTAAACTGCTTTAGTGGTTAAAAACCACTCTTTATTATTTTGAAATGTAGTAATGCTGGACATGAGCCAATTACATTTTTTTTTTTACCTAACACTGGGCATAACCCACAGCAGACCTTAATGCCACTCAGTAGAAGGCTGGAATCAAATTTAGAGGCAGAGGGAATTTTTATGGCTCCTGAATGCCTTTTTATGCCTCCTTTTATGCTTTTTTTCTTGCCTCCTGAAACCAGCTGGGTGAAAGAAATCATCTGCTGAGGAGCCATGGGAGCTCAAAGGGCATTTGGACACCGTGGGTGAAGATTTGTCATCTCCCTCCAGCTCACAGTGGTGTTCTTAGTCCAGCATGCTCAGCCATGGTCATTAACATGCAAAAGGCACGTGCTCCTTAATTATGAAGTGATATTTTTGGATTATTATTCCCAGCTAGGAGAATTTGCAGAATTTGCTGCAAAGAAATCCGTGGAGGGCATCAGCACCGTGAGGGGAGAAAATGGAACATTGTGAAAGCTTTGCTGCAGCACAGCTGCTTTCCCCATCACATTTTACTTGTTTGAGAAAGTTTGCAATCCCAAAATATACAGGGCAGGGAGGAATCATGTAAACACAAATCTGGGATAGCAGGAGAAACGTGGCTTAGTGCTCTGAGGGCAGAAAACCTGGAAAATGGAACACTGGTTAATGGTTATCTCCTGTGAAGGGATCACAGGGTGAGGTTAAAAGGCTGAAGGTTTTACAGGTTTTTTTTTTTTTTTTAATGATGTCTGCAGTGTGCGATCCAGGTTTTTGGATTGGTCTCAAGTCTGATATAAATAAATGAGTTTGGAAAGTGAGCTGTGAAATCTCAGCTAATTCACAAACTGGCTTCTCTCAGCTGCACAAACCTTAACTTGTGTCAGGATCCAGCCCATGGAGGAGGTCAAAATACCCTGCTGGTGTTGAGTCCAGCCCACCTTCATTTTTTACATTTTTTGTATTTTCTGAGGCTGGCACCAGCTGTTGGGACAAGCAGACACGATGGGCAGGTTTGAGTTATTTTTATCCCCACAGCTGTTCAATCAGACTCTCATTTAGCAGCTCAATTCTGTGGATAATATCAATGTAATTAGAAGGTTTAGGTAAAATTCAGAAATGTACTTAAAATTTTGGTAATTTTTATTCTAGAATCAGCACCGGTTACATGCACATAATTATGTTTGGTGTAGTGCAAACTCATTATGGGATATAATTCTGGCCTATGTTGTTTGCAATAGAGCTAAAAATTTTCTTTTTGCACAAATCCTGTTTCACAAAGAATATATTTTTTAAATCTGTCAGTTGAAGGACTGGGGATGTTCCTGTACAGTTCACAATTTAAAAAAAAATAACAAGCTGCTACCTTTAAACAGTCTTATAATGTTGCATTGCTGATTTTGAACAGATTGTTGCCAACAAATTATTGTCCATAAAAGAGAACAATTAGGATGAGGGTTAATTCGAATGAATTAATTGGTTGCCATAAAATAATTTTCCTCCTTTTTAGATCATGAAGAAATTAAAGTTTGGGTGTTGACCCAAACAACTTCTTTTCCATATTTCTGGTGGGATTTTTTTTTTGGCACTGCAAAGAAAAGAAGATTTAGCTATTAAGTTGTGAAAAACAGAGCTTGAATGATTGAAAAACAGGGCTTGAATGATAACTCCCAGTAGCTTGAGCGGCAATACAGAATTCCACTGGTTTCCAGCCCTGTGTTCCACCACTGGCTCATCCTCCCTCCTTAAGATCTCTTGCATTGTCTAACAATTAAATCTATGGCTTGAAACACAGATCTCTTTCAATTAATGAAATTAATTTTTAATTAATTTTTCCCCTCCATCATTATTTATTTAGAACGACACAGTTCTTAGGGGCTGCCCTCACAAACTGAGATCTGCCAGCACACCCCCAGCCAAGGAATATTGATAAGTTGTTTTCCTCACACTTCATCTTATTTATTTCCCCTACCAGACATGATCACGTACTCACTTCCTACTCTGGTGCTGCTCTGTGCAGGAAAAACCCCAATAAATTAAAAATATGTTAAGTGAGGGGGTCAAACCTATGAGAACATCATTATGCATCAGTGCCCAGATGGGTATCCTGTGCTCAGTGTGTCTAAAGCACCTTCCCAGGGACAGGTGCTGGAATATCAGAGGTTTCCTTCACACAGTCTCCTAAATTTCCCCAGGATGAGGCTTGGGTGTGAATGAGGCTTGGAGAACATCCTGAGATGTGTTTGCCTGGTTTGTGGATTTTCCTTTTCTGAATATCTCCAATTGTCTTTTGAACTTGTCCAAGCTTTTGCTCCAAGCTCCTGCAGAGAGTTCCACAGTTCCACATCCCTTTTTCTGGCATCTCCTTTGCTTGTTTTGAGCTGGGCACTCACTAATTTGATTTGTTGTGAGGTGATTACTACCCAAGAACAGATTTGCTGCCTTTTCATCTTCTCAGCCACTGCCCACATCACTCTGGATTCTGCAGGTCACAACAAATCAAATTAGTGAGTGCCCAGCTCAAAACAAACAAAGGAGATGCCAGAAAAAGGGATGTGGAACTGTGGAACTCTCTGAAGGAGCTTGGAGCAAAAGCTTGGACAAGTTCAAAAGACAATTGGAGATATTCAGAAAAGGAAAATCCACAAACCAGGCAAACACATCTCAGGATGTTCTCCAAGCCTCATTCACACCCAAGCCTCATCCTGGGGAAATTTAGGAGACTGTGTGAAGGAAACCTCTGATATTCCAGCACCTGTCCCTATCCCACTGCCAGGCTGGATTCCAACCTGTCCTTCTGCTCCTTATTCCAGCACCACCAACCCACGATGGATCACCCCTTCAGTGATGGATTTTCCATGAGGATTTCACAGAATTATTATAACGTGCCCAGAACCACACACAATTTTCAAGCTGTGAGGACATTACCCATAGAAAAATGCCTTCTATTTTCTTCTTCATTTCCCTAGAATACCCCAAATTTCATTTGCTTTTTTGACTGATACTTCTGCTGAATTGACATTTCCATAAGAGAATTGCTGGCCCAAGACCTCATTTTTCAGTGCTGGCAGCTGTGCCAGAGCCTGCCATGATTCAGTCCCTCACCAGCTCTCTTGAACCCCCTTTGGGGACTGGAAGGGGCTCTCAGGTCTCCTTGGAGCCTTCTCTTCTTCAGGATGAATAAACCCTTATAACCACAGGAGAGCTGGAGCCTGTGAATGGATTTGTTTGAATGCAGCTCCCAGGAGCCCCCAAATTTACATCAGGACCCGTTCTCTTATGACTTTTCTAAACATTTATCACAGCACTGGGTAAGGCGAGGGTGGAAAAAGGCTGCCATGGGTTTTAAAAGGAAAAATCATCATTTAAATTAACAGCAAAATACACAGACCTTCAGCATAAAAAAATTATACATCTCACCCACTCACCTTAAAAAAATACAAAACTAGTATTCAGTAGAGTCAATAAAAGTTAAATTTTCTTATGTGTAATCCACTGTTGGCGGAAGAACATTAGCATTTCAAATAGATTTGCTCATTAAAATGAAGATATCTTCTGATAAAATACCATTTCCTGGGATTTCAATTCTTGCACTAAAAAATGGAAAGAAGTAAAGGCAGAATTCAATGGAAAACCCCCTTCCCTTCCCTTCCCTTCCCTTCCCTTCCCTTCCCTTCCCTTCCCTTCCCTTCCCTTCCCTTCCCTTCCCTTCCCTTCCCTTCCCTTCCCTTCCCTTCCCTTCCCTTCCCTTCCCTTCCCTTCCCTTCCCTTCCCTTCCCTTCCCTTCCCTTCCCTTCCCTTCCCTTCCCTTCCCTTCCCTTCCCTTCCCTTCCCTTCCCTTCCCTTCCCTTCCCTTCCCTTCCCTTCCCTTCCCTTCCCTTCCCTTCCCTTCCCTTCCCTTCCCTCATTTTTGGCATTTCAGCAGGGACAGCTGTGCACAGATGTTGAGGGTGGTGGCCAGGAAATGATGTTCCAAGGTGCCAGAGTTTTTACCAAATTCCTGGGGTGGGTGAGGACTCAGAAATGTCCCAATTTCTGGTTATTTCAGTCACATTTGCAAGAACAGCTGTGGAGCACCAATGCAGAATGAAGGGCTGGAGTTATGAATCCCCATCAGCAAAAAAAAAAAATCAGATTTTAAATCCAGGGAGTGGCGTGTTTAATCCCAAATTCTGGAAAGTCGGTGGTTTTAATTTCATAAACTAAACACGTATCCTAATTGAAAAACCAAACTAAATCCAAAAAGTCCTGGCAAATGCTAAAAATACAACCCCGTGCCTCGTGCAATGCAGTTGTTACATTTCTGTTGACGCAATCAGTGTTGTTTATGTCCATAAATCCCATAAACAACAGCCCAGCAGTAAATCCAAGCCAAACCCAAATCATGGGTGTGTTGGCAAGGGGCTGGAATGTTGGACACACAGCGTCCTGGGGTGGAAAAAACCCAAACCTAAACCAGAACTGGGGCTGCAGGAGCAAGCTGAGCACCACACACAGAGTGCTCCACAGGCTTGTTCAGTGGGAATGTTGTAGGGGAATTGTTTTCCTCCTGTGCAACACTGATTTAATGCATCGATGCTCAGTTTGATGCCTTGTGTAGGCTGACCTAGAGCAGAGACTAGTCAAAGTTAAAGAATAAAGCAGGGATTTATTCAAAGGCCTCCATGGATGCACCTTGGGCAGCACCAGAGCCCAGCCAGGGCTGCACCCAAGATGAACCAAAATGGCCCCAAAATGCACGAGCGCTGCCGGGGTCTCTCCCTGGGATCAGCTCTGCTCCATTTGCACCTTGCAGTTCATTGTCCCATTGCAGCTTTAGCCCAGGCAGTCCCACCCTGCTTGTTTTTCTCTCTCCAGCCCACGGGGTTTGTGCTCTGGGGCTGGGATTTGGGTCATTTGTCCTTGGTGCCCAGCTGGAGCAGGAATTGTTTTGTCTCCCTGCTCTGTGCACAGAGCTCACCATGCCCTGATATGGAGCTCAGACCCACACACTAAAGCAGCACAGAATCTGAAAAATTTAAAAACTGAAACCTGAGGCATCAAGTTAATATCCTTAAATAAATCATCACTGAAGGCATTGGGGGAATGCTGATTGCTTCCAGTCATGTCCTGGCCTAGGTACTTTTCCTTCCAGGTCCATTTGTTTTTATTGAACAGGTGGATGGTCCCGTGATCTGTGGGTTTTAGGGGGTTGCCCTCATGGAAAGGCTTCAAAGCCTCCAAGAGATGATGGGGAATGTGACCTGCAGCCCAGCCCATGGTGATGGAGAGTCTCACTGTGTGTAGCCTTTGGATCCTGCACAGAAGTGCTGATTTCAGCTCCTTATTCATCAATCTCATCAAAGGGGAACAGTGCTAAAGAAAAGCTCACACACAGGAGAGGCAAAACATTAGCCAAGGGTGGCTGAGCACTGGCAGAGCTGCTGGGCACCTGGTGACGGAGCAAAAGATGGACTAAAGTTCCCAATTCCAGGGAATTTGCTGTCTTGTTTAGGAACCAGGGCAGAACAGACAGATTTCAGGACTAGGATTTCAATGGTTCAGTTAGTAGGGCAGTGAAGAAGAGGTAAAATATTTATTTTAATGATGCCACGATCAATTTCATCCAATATCAATGATGTTAGCAACAGTCTTTATCCCAGCAATGCCATCAAATCTGAGATTACATTGCAGTTATTAAATCCATCCTTTAATCTGATAAATGTAGTGTGAGGACATTACCAATGTACTCATAATCCCTCTTTTTCTCTCCATTACTGGTGGCTGTAGTTTTGAGTCTCAGATAGAATAAATGAGATTTGAGAAGCAAGATCAATAGTTTTGAGCAGCAATACCTGTCTGCCAGCTTCAGAGATGAGAGAAGACAGAAAATATGTGTTGGTGCTTCAAGGAAGTCAGAAACATTACCCACTGTAGTTTAAAGGTGGATTAGCTGAACCAAGACAATTTAATAATTGGATTTTTGCTGTGGTGGTTAATTGTACCACACTGATAATATCCACAGCCAAATGTTGCAGCTTCTTTCCCTTCATGGCTCCTAATGGATGGAAAATGGGTGTAGGGGATTATTAGTGGGATTTAATATGTACAGATACATATGTTGTTATCCCTCTGTGAGATGAGTCCCACCCAAAAATGTTTTTTGAAGAGGGATGAGCCTGACTGGGAGAAAAAACAATGTCATTTTAGGTACTGTGGAGAAAATGGATGGGGATGGCAAGTGGAAATGATTGGCTTCTCAAATCTGGGATTGCAAAGAGGGGAACCTGCCTCCAGTTCCTCATTTCACAACAAACTTCCTGTGTTGGGGAATCTGTATCAGAGCACAACATTGGAGGTATTTAGATTCTTCTGACATCTTCAGAACCTCCTCTCAGACACTCCCTCTTCATCCCAAAGTCCAGCTCTGTCATGAAAACTCTAATTCATCTGGAAATAAATTCACAGAATGGGTAAATGCTGAGTCTTATCATATTTTTGCCAGGGTAGGATTAAATGCGTGACACGGAATTTCGAGTTGGGACTCAGGTGTTTATCAGTTCTTATCTCTGTCACACTCTCACAAACCTTGAGCTCTGCAGCACTTCACTCTCACAAACTAAACATGGAGCCCAATCTCTCTCTCTGCAAGGCCTTTGAAGGATCAACTCTCCAATTAAGAAATGACACCTTGATTATTTTTACTTTTAACCCAAATAAACAACCACCCATGCCTGCTATGGGGACTTTTTTATCCAATTACACAAAACCACCCAAACCCATGGAGGAGAAGGAGGAGAAGAAGGAGGAGAAGGAGAAGGAGAAGGAGAAGGAGAAGGAGAAGGAGAAGGAGAAGGAGAAGGAGAAGGAGAAGGAGAAGGAGAAGGAGAAGGAGAAGGAGAAGGAGAAGGAGAAGGAGGAGAAGGTTCAACCACCGCTCTAAAACCCCTATCCTGCTTTATTTCCATTACTCTATTCTAAACCCTTAAACTCTGAGTTTCCCACCCTGTGGTATCACACACTTCTATCCAAACTCCACACCCACAATCCCAGTTCTGTCATTCCATTCTGGAAGCTTCTCCATGGCCTCAGGTCAGTGCAGTGTTCTCCTGGGGGTCAGTGCCTGGCAGCACAGAAATCTGAAATTATCAGCAGCCAGGGTTCCAACAGATGAACATAAAAATCCTGGAAAAAAAAAATTGGTGAAGCCAGCGTAATTTATTTGAGGCTGTTTCCACATTAATCAGTGGCTTTTACAGGTAAAACTCAAAAATCTACCACTGGAAAAGTGGAGCCCCCTGTCCATTGCAAGGTTGAGGCAGTGACTGCAATGAGGTGACACCAACCTTCAGCTGCATCAAAATCTCTGTGAAAGCTTCTGCCACGACAGGGCACACTGATAAGGAGTGAAAAATGGAGATGGAAAATCAGCATTATCAATCTGGAGTATTAAACTGGAAATTACTTTAAGAGGGGTTATCCAGGCCGTATATTCACAGGTCTCATGTGATCTGTCAGGCCAAGATTAAAGTGTCAGCCCTGTTTTGAGGGTTTCTGAATATCCACAGTGCCCCAGCAACATTATTCTGAAACTCATAAATCTTTCTAAAGTATGTATTAAGCAAAAAAAAAAAAAAAAAGAGGGATTTTCAAGGTTTTCATTGCTGTGAGAGTAAATTTGGTGAATTTCTTTTCTTAGCACAGCAGAAAGAAGAGACTTAAAACAACCATTATTCTATTTTTTTTGTTTGAAGTTAACTTCTATAATTTTTTTTCATATGCTAAGATAATGACAGTTTACAACAGATAGGTATACAACATTTGAGTGTAAATCAACTGGAAAAAATTAAATAACCTGTAATATTGACATAAAACTCAAGTGCAAAAAATAATAAAAAACTGAAGGGATTGAGAGCAAGTCAAATGCACATCCTTGGGGGGTTTTAACAGAAGAGAAGGCAGCAGTGCTGTCACCATTCACAGAAATATGAAATGTCTGAGCAGAATCCATCAACTGCTAAGCTGGAGCAGAACAATGAAGAATTTGTGACATCCAAAAGCTGCAAGGTGTTCTCTCACAAAGATTATGCATTCAGGAAATTAGAATAATTCCTAAAATTCTGAATGAGCATCGATGCTGATTGCTGATTTTCAAAGTCTGAATATAAAAACCTACAAAGAAATGGAGCCATGAGTACGAGCCTGTGTTCAACTCAAGCTGGGAAACCCACAAATAGCATGGAATTATTTTCAGGAATTATGGCAGATCTAGAATCAGGAAAATGCAATTAACTGAACGTCAAAAGATAGAAAACAAACCATTCCCACTCTAAAATTGTCAGAGTAATTTTCAGAGTGAAGGCTCATAGGGTTAATGAGAAATGAACAGAAAGGAACTGTAAGAACATCAGCAAGTTCAGGGCAAAAATCAGGATTGACAAGGTTTGAAACAGCATTATGAGATACAAGACAATCTCTGGGATACAGTTTCAACTTCTAGTCCAATAAATAAACAGATTTCATAAATAGTTGCATAAAAATAGTTTGGAGAAAAATAAAACATCATTCCAGCCAGAGATGGGTTCATTAGGGGTGAAACGTGAGACGCCACAGAAGATCACAGAATAAATGTTTGTAAATCTCCAAAGGAACAAACCCAAATCCTTTAATCAGAACACCTCTTGAATCCATTTTGCTAATGGAGTTTCATTTGTGCCCTCAAAGTTAATGGGATGTCCTAAAATAACCCAATAATTGGGGTTATTTCCTCAAGGCTTGAGCAGTGATGTGCTGTAACACATAAACCTTGTAAATTTGTGAATTTGTTACTAAGGAGCCTTCAAGGATTTTGACACAAAAATGTGTTCCTTTTTTAAAGAGATTAAATCAAAACGGGGTACAAATATTCAGAATCCTTCATATTTTAAAAAAAATCCACATTTATCCCATAACCAGAGGCAGCACCTTGTCACACTCAGGCCATGCTCCAGCTTGAACTCTTTGACCATATTAAATCCTAGTGCCCTAAACAGCAGGAAAAAGCAGGAAGTTAAACGGGGAGAAGTCTCTGAAAATGTTCATGTTTATATGGCTGATAGTGAAGTAGTAGCTGATTTATAGCTGCAGATTTTATTAAAAAATATAAATTTAAATTGCACCCAAAAAAAGATAAATGTGAGGTGAAACAGAATGTTTTCCTATGATTTGTTCAAAACAATTTGAGGTGACCAAGAACTGTGTGGAAGGAAGAGTTTTTCTCCCCTCCCTATAGTTTTTATTTAAATAATCCTTTTTTTAAATTCTCTTATCCTTTTTCTGTTTTGTGTGAGGAGAGGGGTTGGTTAATGAACAAAATTTTAAAAAGCTGTGCTCATCTTGAATTGTTGTCATTCCATTACATACTAGTGCAGTTAGGTACAAATCACAATATCTTAATAAAAAGTAAGGAAATCAACAGAATCCCTAAAAATACCATTATGTTGCAACGAGGGAATTTTTGATTTGTGTTTTACCCTTCAATCTTTACAAGATCTATCATGAACCCACCTTACCATTTATGCACTTGGTTACTTTGGAGCTGAGTCTCACCTGCCAGAGTTACCAGGATAGTTTTAACATGAGACTTAATTATTTTAGACTAAAATATCACCACCAGCACTAGGATGACCACACAAGCTCCCCACCAAGAACTGAGAGAGATCCCTTCCCAGAACTGCTATTTTGTGCTTTTAGAGAGGCATGAGTTACTACAGGAGTTTCAGAAACTCCTGTAAATTTATTTATTTACTACAGGAGTTTCAGAAACCTGGGGCTGCTTTCAGCATAATTCTGTAAAATAAGTGGAATTTCATCATTACAGCCTGTGAGATCTGTGAAATATGTGGCATTTGCACACAGACCTCTTTGAGTTGTGTTTAATATTGGTTTGGAATAAGGTCAGCATTGCATTTATTAAATAGCAGGGGAAATTATTAGGCCATTTAACCTTATTTTGTGCTTATTTGTTCCTAATGATTTGATCTGGTACAACCTAAACTGAGGCACCTGAATAATCAGATCAAACACGTGGACCATAAATATCAACCAGAGTCAAAAAGAAAGGAAAGGAAGAATTTTTGACATTAATTTTCCATGCTAAGCTTTAACATAAATTAAATATTACTATTTATCCAGCTTTTAATATCATTGTGGAGGAAAATTCAGCTGGGTCCCAATGTAGCACTACTTGTTTAAGATGTCCAGGGAAAAGCAGAGAAAAATGTTAATTAGAGGAGAGCTTATTGAAATAAGATTTTCCTCTGTTTATTAACAGCCTAGAGGCTTAGAGGGGGGATATGCAGCAGACTTTTAATTAAACTGTTTACTTTTAATGGGAATTTGCTAGAGTTCATAGTCAGCAATGTGTTAGTGGGACAATGAGGGGTAAGAGTGGAAAATGTCCATTTTGGCAGGAGTCAGAGGAGGAAAACACCAAAATAAAAAATAGTCCTGGTTGCAGTATGATTTCACAGAATTCACAGAATCACTGGGTTGGAAGATGTCACTGTTAGGTCAGACATGACACACACATGCATGATCAGGGTCCAAGAAGAAAAAGCTTTTATTCTGTGTGTTCTCCAATTTATATACTCTTAACAAAGAGTGATCTTAAGTCATTAACTACATCACAATAACTTATTACATTCATTAGTACAAAGCAATTAACGTCAATATAATTGGCAAAAGTTTTACAGAAATTTAATAAAGCACGTATACACATCTACTTATGCACGTTGCCTAGCTTACAAAAATTTTAATTTTTTTTTCCAATCTATTTCCATGCTAACAGTGTTTTCTTCTTCCTTGCTACACTCAAAAATCATCAATTGTTATTTCTTCTATTAACTCAGCTTTGCTTGCAACTCAACTATCAAGACCCTCCATAGAACAACACCTTCAAGATCTTCGAGTCCAACCCAGCCCCAACAGCTCAACCAAACCCTGGCACCCAGTGCCACATCCAGGCTTTGTTAAACGCACCCAGGGATGGGGACTGCACCACCTCCCCGGGCAGCCATTCCAGAACTTCATCACTCTTTCTGTGAAAAACTTTTCCTGATATCTGACCTGTATTTCCCTTGGTGCAGCTCGAGGCTGTGTGCTCTGGCTGTGTCAGTGCTGCTGGAGAAAGAGCCCAACCCCACCTGACTACAAAATTTGGTATTTGACCACACAATATCTGGGAAATTTCTTCAGGGTTGTTAGGAAGAAACAAGAGGCAAATAAAGATTCAAAAAGAAAACACAAGCAACACCAAGCCTGGCACATGAATATCTTGCATGGCCTTGTGGGTCCATGGCAGAATCATCCAGAGTCACCCAGAGAAGGCAGATTTGGAATTTCCAGACTGGCAGAGGCAGTGCCCTTGTTGCTCAGCTGATTGAGCTCATCCTTGGTGTAAGGGTGGGGCATGGATCATCTCACCAGTTTAGGGCAGCTTTTTTAGGATCACCCTCTGAAGATGCTCATCTCTCTGCTTTGAGTTAGAAGGAGCTGGAACAATTCTCTGCTAAACAGGTATTTGCTTTCAGTATTGGAGAAGATGAATTCCATTTTGATGGAGAGAGATTACTGTAATTGGGATACTTTCAGTGTGGGGTTGTGGCACTCACATTCTCTGAAAAAATCCCTTCACCAGGGTTTTTCTCCTGGGAAGCTGAGAAGCCTCAGAGAAAAGGAAAACAATTCTTATCTCATTTGCTTCTCCTGTGTTTTGCAAATGTGGAATGTGTTTGGAGATTGTTTACCCACGGGTGATTGTTCCATTGGATTCTGCTGTGAGTTGTTTTCACTCTTTGGCCAATCAGGGCCAAGAGGTGTCAGGACTCTGGAAAGAGTCAGGAGTTTTCATTATTATCTTTTTAGCATTCAGCAAGTATCCTTTCTGCTCTCTTTAGTGTAGTATAGTATTCTTTAATATAATATAGTATCATAAAATAATAAATTAGCCTTCTGAGGAATGGAGTCAGAGGCATCATTCCTGCCTTCATTGGGGCACTCTTATTTACAATATAGGGTAATTTTGAATGGAGTGAAATTACCTTTCTAGAACTGTATTAAAACATCTGCACCACTGTAAGTCAAGTTGTTCTGTAAGTAAAAGAAATACGGATGTTTTAGGCAGTATTTGTCTGACCTATTCAGATACCCAGTTTAGCAAAAACTTGATTTTGTTCTGTACTCTGTCAACTGAAGTTCTACTGCTGCAAAGCCATCACTCTCCAGACCTTCAGGATGGGCCAGAAAAGTTCCTGCCTGAGGTGGTTTCAGTGACTCCCACACTCACAGACAACAGGGTTGGACAGGATGATGATATATGGAAGCTTCTTACAGCCAAGTGCTTGCCAAAGACAACAAAACCAATAATCACTTCTTTGGGCACTGAGGTTAATCAGAACCACCAGAAATCTGCAGAAGACTTTTTGTCAGAGCTCTGACAGAGGAGAAGCCCGAGGTCTCATATGGAGCTGGCAGCTCTCGGGCAGGAATCAGCACCATGGACAGGGGCAGCCACATCCCTCCCAAAATCCCAGCTCAAATTTGGAAGCAAATGCCCCTGATTTCAGGGATCGGGGATTTATGGATTCACACAATGGTTTGGGTGGGAAGGGATCTTAATGATCATCTCATTCCACCCCCTGTTATGGGCAGGGGCACCTTCCAGTAGACCAGATTATCCCAAGCTCCATCCAACCTGGCCTTGGACATTTCCAGGGATCCAGGGGCAGCCACAGCTTCTCAGGGTCTCCCCACCCTCAAAGCCAAGAATTCCATCCCAATAGCCCATCCAACCGTGCCCTCTGCCATTTTATACCATCCCCTCTTGTCCTATCACTCCATGCCCTTGTCCAAATTTCCTCTTCAAGTTTCTTGCAGCCCCTTTAGGTGCTATAAGGATCTATTGCATTTATTCTACTTTTTTTTTTTTTTTTTTTTTTTTTTTTTTAATTGGAGGATCTGAGTGGCACTCAGAAGTATTGGCTGTGACATCTGCATTGTCTTAGCAGGAAATACAACAAAACCCCTGTTGTGCACAAGACAAAAAAAAAAAACAAAAACAAAAAAAACAACGAAAAAAACCAAAAACATACAAAACCTGCCAATTTCAACAATGAAACAATAATAGGGCATAATTACTCAGTATCACACAGGAAAATTAGAAAATGTTCTTTCATGTCTTTTATCCTCTAAGTTGTACCATTCTGGCCTTATCTTGTTCTTTTGTTATGAGCAATGCCAGTAAAGAGAATTTTGATGCAATTCTTGGACTGCTGTTCACATCATCACTTGATCAAGTTACAAGGTCATAACAGGAGACCAAAGCTAATCAGATGAGCAAACTCAGGTGACTTGACAACTGCCAGCTGAATTGTTTCATTATTTTGATTAGCAAATGCCTCAGGAGTCATCTTGTATTTACAGGGAAAATGAGAAAATGCCATTGTCACCGGCTTGTTTCCAGAATTGCCTGTTCCCGTCTTGACTGTGAGATTTTTATAAGGATTTTTCCCTCCCTGTGCTGTTTATCATCAATTTGCTCAACTTTATTTCTCCAGGAGAGAAACTGCATTTTGCTAAGGAACAGTGACAAAAGGAGGAGGTGTCTGCCCATTTCTGTTTTGTGAACGGAGGAAATCCTGGATGTACCTCTGAGCATTACCAGGACAATCCCCTACCTCCAATTCTCCTGTGGGGTTTGGGTTTTTAATGTAATAAAGCACCCAAAGTCTTTACAGTGATTTTCATGCACAAATTCACTCCTCTCAATGCTAACGGCCTTCATTAAGTGGTGACTGGTGTAAATAAGCTTAGGCTATTTAGGATAATGTGTGTTTCATAGGCCTGCTAGATGATAAAATTTCCTTATTATTGCAAAGTTTATTGCCTTTGCATTTTCTCCTGACATTTTAAGTGAAAAGGGGTAAATTTTAGAGGTTTCTCTGACTGCTTTCACAGGTGATTACATTCCCAAGACTTCATGAGTCACCAGAGATTACCTTTTAGGCCTCTGGCAAGTATAAAATAAAATATTGTGCCTGCAAATCCCCATGACCTCGGCAAGTGAATCAGTTTACCTCTACTGATATAACTGTACAGATTTTGTCCAAAAAAATTAAAAGATGTGGCAGATAAGAAGTTCCGGGGAGCTGAAGGTTGGTGCCTTTCTATTTAGATCCTGGGGTTTTGTGGTGCAGCTCCGTGGGCTGCTGGATGCTGTTGACTTGTTGGTGCCTGCATCCTCTAACCCCATAAAAATGGGATCAAAGTTGTGGAAAAGCAGCATCATCAGCCACAAATGTTCTTCATCTTCTTCCTCACCTGTACTTTGATTGTTAGAGTCTCTTTTCAGGTGGGAGTCTTTCAGATTGTGCTCTGAGCAGGGTTTTACATCAGAACCAGGCCTGGCAGCCCTGCTGTGGGCAGGAGGAAGGAAATTCCCTGTTCTTGCTACAAGTCCCAGCCAGGGGTCTACACAGGCATCTTGGTTTGAAAAGACAGGTTTCTCTTAGGAAAGGCAGGAGCCTCCCTTGAAATGGAAAATGTAAATCCCCTCCTTCTGAATTATTATAATTTTGAATTTAAGGGGCTCTCAGGTAAAGATATGGGAGTAGGAATAACAGTTTTTACTAGGAGAAAATAAAATACAAATGTAATAGTACAAAACCACTGCCAGAGTGAGAGCAGTCCCTGCCCCCTGTGTGTCAGGGGGTGTCCCAGCCCCATCCCAGGGGGGCTCAGCCCTCCTGCAGTGCCAGCTGTGGCTCTGCTGCAGCAGGGATCCTGCACAAGGGGGGAGTTTTCCTCTGCAGCCCCAGGGCTGCTGCAGATGGGCCTGGGCTCCCTCTGGCCATGCAGGGCAGCAGAAAGCTGCTCCTCTGGCAGTGCAGGGGGCAAAGGCTGCTGTGCTGTGCCAGGCTCAGATTGGATCCAGGTAGGAATGCTTGGCTCCTCCCCTGGGCGGAGCATCTCCCCATGGGATGCTGGGATTGGATCAGCCCTGCAGGGACACTCAGTGGCCATGGACAGCAGAGATCTCCTGCAGGGAGGGTTGGTGTGGGAGAGAGAAAGGAAAAACTGCCCCATGGACAGCAGAGAACTGCCCCAGCTCTGACAGATGGAAATAGAATGCACACTCCCATGCACACCTTGCATTTTCAACCCAAGATAATCGGATACTTTGGTTCTGAACTATTTCATCAGTTTGGGTTCAACCTGCTGTTCCAGAGCTTCAGTGGGGTATAATTACACATTTCCTTTCTTAATTAATCAAGTCAGTCCAGTTGAAGGAATGGGAGGCTCTGCAGGCGTCTAGAAATCTTTAAAGGGAAAAGAGATGGTGCTGAGGGAATTGAAGTGTCTCTGGCTATTGATGACTGAGTTATTTTGGATGTTGGCATTGTTTGAATTCCCATTTGAAGTTCAATTTGGATCATGTAGAGAGCTCAGTATCTTGATGCCAGCAGCAGTTATGAGAGAAATGAGACCAGGAGGGAAATCAGAGTCCCAGAATGTTTTGGCTTATAAAGGGCCTTTAAAGATCCCCTAATTCCAATCCCTTGCTGTGAGCAGGCGCACCTTCCACTAGAGTTGCTCAGAGCTTGGTACCATTTTACTCCTTTTGCCTGTTTTATTTTTGGGGTTTATTTTACACAATAGTGTAAAATTGATTGTCCCTACATTGCCCATTACCTTCCTTTCTAAACGTGAAGACTTTACTTCATATTTTTATGAGATGCCGAGGCACAGATTCAAATATGATTTTCCTGTTCCTGAGCACCTTCAGGGTCTTCCTGAGATTGGAACTCTACACAGTGACATATATAAAACTTCCAGCTGCTAACACAAAGCACTTAAATGTCCCTCCAGGCCACACATGAACCTCTCAGGTCAGGTCAGCTGTGATATAAATTGCTAATAACAGCACATTTGTCTCCTTGCATAATGCAGCTGTGGCATTAATTACCACTGGGGTTATGGGTTAGGCTTAGAAACCAGCTGTAAACTTGAAGTATTTGACCCCTTTTCCCCATAAATCTCAAAATTTTCTCCTTATTGACTCAGTTGACATTAAATTCAGCAGTTCACCTTTTTAGCTGGATCCTTCTTCTTCTGCATAATAAAGGGCAACAAAACATAGCCCAGTGTTATGGGAAAAGAGCAAGACACATTTTTTACTTTAAGAGTTTGCAGGTGGGAAAAGACATAAACAGAAGGATAAAAAAAAAAAAACAAAAACAAAAAAAAAAAAAAAACAAAAATCCCCACCAAACCTAAACTATTGCAACCAACAAATTTTAAGATACAGCCAAAACACCCCAACTATTTATTAAGAGTCAGGAACCCCAAGTCCCATACACAGAGTGTCATTTTTCACTGTGGGTGAGCTCAGAATGGGGATTTGCAGCTTGAGCACACAGCACTGTGTGTGAGGATGGCTGTACCTCAGTGCGTGTGTGACACAGGCAGCTTGTTGGCTGCAATATATTGCCCAAATCATCATACTTCCAAAAATCTCTGACAATAAAATGGCCTTTCACCTTTCCAGGTGCAAACACACAGAACTGCCTGGTGCTCTCACTGCATCTTTCATCCCATTTTGTACCAGTATCTGGGAGGATGTGGGGAAGGAAGAGAGAATTTACAGGATGCTAAAGGGATGCTGTAGTTTACCACCTCATGTACTTTGGAGTACATGTATGTATAAAAATAAAAATAAAAGAGCCACACATAAATATAAATATAAATATAAATATAAATATAAATATAAATATAAATATAAATATAAATATAAATATAAATATAAATATAAATATAAATATAAATATAAATGACACACATATAAATATAAAATGTAAATACATAAACATTAAATATAAATACTTGCACATACATGAATGTATGTATGCATGTGTTTTATATATATATTCATAATTTATTGCTGTCTCTCTAAAATCCCTCTGGCTTTACAAAGATGTTGCCTGCCTCAGATCACTGCCTCTAAAAGCCAATCCCAAATCTGATGCTAAAGAGTGACACCGAACAGCAGAGCAGAGGATCCATGGCTTGGCTCACATTCTCTAAAGAGGGTGGAATGAATGAATTGGGACCATGAATTGGGGCCTTTGACTCAGATTTAAGTTTATTATTTGTGCCACAGGGTGAGCCAGAACATGACTTCTTTTTGTGTGCACCAGCAAACTTGTTATGGGCACAATCTGTATTTTTTTTTAACAATTTGCACAGGTTTTTACATAAACAAGTCGATGTAGCAGTCACTAAAACAGCAGCACTCATAAAGATCCACTCAGGATGAAAGTTTACTGCTTTATTCAATATTAACCCCTTTTAAGCTGCTGAAAGGCCAATTATATGTTGCTGGTATGAGTTTTCATTTTCTAACAGTGTCATTTTCTGCTGTACAACCTGCAGCATGTATTACAGTTTGAACAGCACTGGTTTATCTCTGCTTTTCATTCATTATTTCATTTTCCCTTCCTGCCTCACAAACACATCTCCACCAGGCTCAGCTGGGTGCTTGTCGCCATGATATTTTCTGAAAAATCCCTTTGCCAGGATTTTCCTCCTGAGGAGCTGAGAAGCCTCAGAGGAAAAGAAAAACAATGATTATCTGCTGCTGTGGAATGCAACAGGTGCATCTGTGATTGGTCCATGTTGGTTGTTTCTAATTAATGACCAATCACAGTCAGCTGGCTCGGACTCTCTGAGAATCATGAATTTCATTCTCATTCCTTTCTCTTCCTTCTGATGAAATCCTTTCTTCTATTCTTTTAGTTTAGTTTTAATATATCATTTTCTTTTAATATAATATATATCATAAAATAATAAATCAGCCTTCTGAAACATGGAGTCGAGATTCTCATCTCTTCCCTTGTCCTGGCACCCCTGTGAACACCACCACAGGTGCTGGCTGCTGAGGAGCGCCCTTAGTGCTGTTCCATGGGTGCTTTTGAAGGAGGGATGTTTTCCTTGATGTCACCTGGTGCTTGGTGGCTTTTTTGAGAACCTCTCTGCCCCCCCGATGGGGCCGCTCCTGGTGCGTCAGCGCCGTGCTTGGCAAACAGCTGGAGCCACCAGAGGCTGGAGCTCTGAATGCCACAACCTTCCCACCATGAGAATGAGAATGAGAATGCCACAACCTTCCCACCATGAGAATGAGAATGCCACAACCTTTCCACAATAAGAACCCCCCCCTTCACCCCCCCTTCATCCACTGCAGGAATGGCATTAGAGGAGCTCTTGGATCTGGAATGCAGACGGCACTCAGGAGGAAGAACGCGAAGACGTTTTTAGAAAACTTCCATTGCAGAGAATTGTAAGAGCTGGAAAAATAAATACTTATATAGACACAAAACACAGGCTTTTATTGTTTTTTTTTCTTTCCATAGCAGGAAGCAAACATTTATTCTGAGCTCAATCCCTGCTCTTAATGCATAATCCCCAAACAGCTCTAGCGTCATTAAGAGTTGCAATAAAATGATTTTCCTTTTTAAATAGCCTGGCATGGAATTTCAGGCTGAGCAGAAATAAAAGAGACAACTGGAAAACCAAACAGAAATTCAGGTACAAAACATTGCTAAGACAACAGACAGTTGTATTACGTGACTAAACTCCCACATGTGGAAGGAGCTACAGGCATTAGGTGATTCACTGTTTAGTGCAAGATATTTGTATATATTTATGACCAAGAGATTGTTCTGCAGGCTTCTCTATAATGAAAACCAGGAAATTTTACATGGTGGTTCTTAAAGAAACACCAATCCAACATTCTTACATGTTCAGCAGTGCTGATTGCTCTATCTCTCATGCTTCCCCTCTGTATCAAGACCTCCCCACTTTAGGTGGAGGAAGAAGAGGTAGGGATGATGAACAGACTTGTTTTTTCTCACTGCAGGGTACATTTCATATCAATTCCCATTCTCCCCATCCTGTCACATGTTTTATTTCACATTCCACATTTCACATTCCACATGTTTCATTCTGTTTTTATTTCCTGCTGCTGCACAGCCCAGCTGTCGTAGAGTTTGTTTCTCCTGTAAAAACTCTCAGCAAGATTGGTACCTCTACAAGGATGGGCCTGAACTGCATTTTAAAATGGAATTATAAAAATTCTAGGATGGGATTTTGTTGCCTAACCCATCATATAAAGCCATGTTGAGGTTCCATCACAGCACTGGTCTTCTGTGGGTTCCATTTCATATTTGGGATCCCACTTCAGGAGTCTCAGGTATCCTAAGACAGAATCCTGTCCTTCTGGGACATGGATTTGACCCTGTCAGTTAAGAACTGTAAATTTAGCTTTCTAAACCTGCAGGATGGTAAGAAAAACAGGAGGAGAGCAAAATTGTGGATCAAGATAAAGATCATTGATTAGGGAAAGCAGAAGCTGCACACACAAGTAGTGCAGAAAGAGGAAATTTTTTTAGTAATTCCCATCTCTGGGGAGATTCCAGCCTCTTCCTGGAGAGCAGGGCCACTCCAACAGTCACTTTAGTTGCTGAGTGCCATAATCACCAACAAGCTTTTATTGCTGAGCACATCATCATAAAAACTGAGTGTGAGAGAAAATGCAGTGGAAAATGAAATGCAGCAGAAAATGTAGAAATTAAGGAAAAAAGGAAAACACCCAGATGCAAATATCCTGTGAAGATAGACCCCTGGGTTCAGAGGCATTGACCTAAACTGGATTTAATTAGACTGACAACCTTGGATGTAACTTGAGTGACAGCAAAAAAAAAAAAAAAAGTATAAAACCCATTTTTTATAAAACCAGTTCAAGCTTAGGGAACTGGGAGGTCAGAGCCACCACTCTCTTCCTTTCACAAAACACTTGACCCATTCAACTCCTGGGGGTTGTGCCAAATTATGTCCAGAGGTTCCTTTCAGCCCGAATTATTCTCTGATTCAAATTTCCCTCCAAGGCAAGCCAGTTTGCACTTCAAACAGGGATTCATTCCTCAAAAGGAGATGGCTTCCAGGCAGGGCTTTTTTCCATCTGACACTGGTGAAGAGGATTCCTGGAAATCAGGAAATGGAGCTGGATTTTCCACCCAAGATTCCCATTGTGTTGATAACCAAATTCTGCAAAGGGATCTGACTCAATGACAATAATTTAAATAATTTTAAGAGAAGCTCATTAACTTCTTTGGATTTCTTTGCATTCTTTTCACCATTGGTTCCCCAAAATATGACCTATATTAATGATCTATATGAATAGAAAATATTATCTACGAAGTCTTTCTGATACATGGTTGAGATTCAATAAATTACAATAACTAAGCTTCAAATGAAAATCTTGCAAACATAAGACCCAGCTCGTTAACATTCAACACAAATCTCTTATTCCAGTAAAAATCTGCCTTCCCATCTAGTTACAATTCTGTTTCTGCATTAATGGGTTGAAGGGTAATTAGTATGGGGTGGGAGAAGCTGCATTCAGGCACCACATTCTGAACCATCTCCAAATATCATGCAGGTGCCTGTCTCCTGTAATTTCACTACTTACTGAAAGCCTTGTAAATTCATCTTTTAAAACATCAGGGGAAGCAGCACCCTGAGATATCTGTTCTGATTAACTTCTACAATTAATAAAGATATTTCCACAGTTTAAACTCATCTATTCCAAGCCCAGCCACAGGTCAGATTCAAAAAGATATTTATTTTTCATTTAATAACCACAGGATTCTAAGTTTAAAATGAATTAAAAACTTATTCAAGCAAAATTAAAGAAAAAATATTTTATTTAATCTTCTAGTGTCAAGTTAAGTTTTTCAGCAGTTTAGACAATGCCTTTATTAGCATGCTTTAACTTTTGGCCAGGCTTGGATTGATCAGGGAGTTGGAGTAGATGATCATTGCAGGTAAATTCAAAGCCAAATATTTCTGTTCTATTCTCTCCTATTTTTATATCTCATTCTTACCTGGTTAGCACTGACCTCTGGCAATGTAACCTATAAAATAAAGGCAGGTATTTACTGACCCGAGATGTGTGTGTAGAATGTCTTGGAAGATGGGGAAAAAATTTAATTCTACAGGAAATCCTGGCAGAAAGGCAAGTCTTGGTCACTGGTATGATGTCTTGCAATATTTTCTCTGTCCTAAAAATAGTCAGAAAGTGACAGCCACTGTTTATCATTGCAGCCAGTTCCAGAAAGTGCTACTTTAGTCCTAGTATCAATCAATCTTTATAAAATGTTGAACAACATTTACACAATCCCCTGTGATGTCTGCACTTATGGTTAAAAGGAGAACAGCCAATAAAACAAATTTAATAAGTTGATTAAATCATTCAAAATTCTGCTTAGATAAAGCAGTGAACATGAGCCACAGTTTAATGGACTTAATGCCATCCACGGCATTTCCTCCCCACTTTGCATCTTGCTCTGAACAATTAGATGTGCTCAAATATATATTTATTTGTGATTTTTTTTTAATCACATCTCAATATAAGGTGTGAGGTCATTGTAATGGCACAAAACTCTCATGGAAGTTTCACTGAGTAGAGAACAAATGAGAAATGTGGGAGCTGTGCCCACGAGGGGAATGCCTTGGCAAAGGCAATGAAAAAACCCTTTTTATGTATGAGTGCTGGGCTCAGACCTCTTTACTCCCTGAAACAGAGGGATATTCAAACTTTCAGAGAACAAAACATCCCAGAAAATGTGCAATGTCTCCAGGTGTGCAGGAAAGAAATGGAAATGTAAAAGGAACTGATCAAGTTGATGGGGACAAGGCTGGTGGTGCTCTGGGCTTGACTGGGCCCACTGGGGTCCATGCAGCAACCTGTGCACTCACAACTCCTTCTGCAGGGAAAATAAATGTTCTTCTGTGTAGAGAGAACGCAGAGAAGAGAAGGAAATGGTGGAGACCTGCTCAGAGGATGATTCAGCCTCCTGTCATCAGCACTAGCACAGCCCTCTCCTAAGCTGTTCAAGCTCCATCCTGAAAGGAATTCACATTTTTATTGTAACTTTGGTACTTTAATGTGCTCTTCCTGATGCCTAAGATTACTCTGACCTTGACTGAATGGCAGACAGATGTAGAAAACCAGTAAAGTTCACTCTTGTTGGAAGAATGTAAATGTTTTGTAATGGTTACTCACAGCTGGGGCAGTCCTTGACCACGAGAGTTTGAGAGGAGTTCACTGAAATCCACTTTCCATCCTCAGCATTTAAGTGCACGGGAGTTGCTGCTCTCCTTTTGTAAGGAAGCACTGCCTCTGTGTCACAGCTTTCTGTCAGCTGGGCTCATTTCCCTAATGAAGAGGAAAACCAAATCACATATTTCAATTTAAAACATTCCATGCACGGCCCATTCATTCAGGTGTGCTAGAACATAAAACCCCATTCACATCACTCTCTAATTTTAACTTGCTGATGCAACCTGTGGGTCATTGTGCTGAATGTTATTTCTTAGCATTTTGAACTTTTGAAAGGAAATGTTTCACAGCGACACCTCGGCATTTGCGTTGTGGTATGAACATTGTGAGCACGTCATAAATCATGTTCCTTCCTTTCACACTGCAGTGTCACAGCAAAAGTGAAGGTTAAAGCTATCTTTCCTGAGCTCTAAGCACACTCAGACAATGAACAGAAAAAGAATCTAACAGCCTTCATCCACTTTCAGTATAAACCATCCAGCTAAAACTCAGGGGATGCAAAGGAACAAAGTTCAATGGGTTACAGCTCAGTCTTTATGAAAGTATTATTTTTAAAGCAAAGGAAAGGAGACTTTCAGATTTCTCATGTGTGGAACAAGTCCTGGCACCAGAAAGTGCAGAGCCTACAAGGAGGAGACACAGCACAGGTCAAGGAGGAGTGCTGGAACTAATCCCACTGACCCAAAGGATGTATCCTCCAAATCCAGTAATCAGTGTCCTGCAGAATGTGTCCCTTAAGCCTCAGCCTGCTTTCTGTGTGATAAAAAATATCCCAACAGTTCCCCCTTGCAATTTTGAGGAATGAAATGCTCACAGGGCTCTGCCAGTCTGAATGTGGACTGATTTTCTAGTTGAACACATGTGGATGTACAGAAAACATTTTCACTTGTCCCAGTTGCCCCTCAGTATATTTCTGTCTTGTTTTCCACTTTCTAACTGCTGTAGACTGTGTTGCCTTTTCAGAATTTCCTTTTCTCTTTCTCTGACTAAAATCTAGTGAGTACAAAATTCAGTTATAGAAGCCTGCTTGGAGTGTTCCCCAAACATTTGTGAAGAGTTTGCTTCCTGCTGTTGTCATTTATGGCTGAGACTACAGCTGAAGTTGTGTAGCACAGCTTGGCTATGCCATTCACTTGTATTTCACTGGTGGTTTTGGTCAGGATGACAGGAGTTGGAATTATGGAATGGTTTGGGTTTAAGAGGATTTTTAAAATCATCCCTATCCCACCCCTGCCATGGGCAGGGACATCTTCCTCTATTCCAGGGTGACCCAAGCCCTGTCCAGCCTGGCCTTGGACACTTCCAGGCATCCAGGGGCAGCCACAGCTTCTCTGGGCACCCTGTGCCAGGGCCTCACCACCCTCACAGGGAAGGATTTCTTCCCAAAATCCCATCTAACCCTGCCCTCTGTCATTTTAAACCATTCCCCCTTGTTTTACCCACACAGTAACACTTTCTGTAAGAACTCCCTCTGCCTCCACTGTTATCCTGAATGGCAGGATAAAAACCAGCTTGAAGTGCTTTTCTGTCCAGCTCCATTTCTCTGCATTGCTGCTGATCATTTGAACCCAGGCAAGCTCAGTAAATGTTGGGATGTAGGCAAACACAGCTGAGGGAGATGTGTGTTGCTTTATTGCCTTCCTGTGGCATTTGGAGCAAAACTGATCACATCCTTCATAGAAACTGCCTTTCAGGGTCAGCAGCAATATTGTGTGTGTAACCTGGATGTGGTTCCTTGAAAATACCTGAAGCAGCTTAAAAACCTGCATTTGGGAAGCCTGGGGAATGTTTGGTAATATTTCTGGGCTGAGGGCAGGATGATCTCTTTGCACTAATGATCTTTTCCCACAGCAGCAGATTTTCTCCAACCAGAAAAAGGGTTCCTCTTGAGCGGAGATTCACAAACCTCCTGATACAGCACCCTGAAGGAGGGCTGGAGAAAAACTGAGTTCAAAGAAAGCAAATCTGTAAAGGAAGGATGGTCTCCTTTCATGATGTGATTACCAAATCTGTCTCCTTGTTGCTCATCCCTGTTTTGTGAACAACTGTGACTCCATTCTTTGCTCTGTGCAGGAGACACAGCTTCGAGCACAGATTGGTCCCATGTGGATGTATTTGACAGTTCTGGTTGCTCAGTCCTGAAAAGGATTTGCAGAACATGAATGAATTGAAGACACAAGACACACTCTCAGTTTTCCACAGGGAGTGGCATTATTTTGGTGTCTGAGAGACTCCAGTGTGACACACGGGTGATTCTGCAGCAGCTGGACTTGGAACGTTCTTGAGACTGTCCAACATCCTCATATAGATGCAGTTATGGTGACAGAGAATTTTCAAGATTAGGTATTTAAAAAGTATGAGTGAAAAGTAGGAGAGAAAAGATACATTAATGTCAGAAGTTTCCTGCTTTAGGCTTTGTTACTGATTACAGGGATCAGACATGAGGATGAAATCTCACTCTGGAATAAATTGCAGCCACAGAGAGACATTTCTGAAAATCTAAGGTTGATTTCTCAGTGAGGTAAATACTTGGTATTGCCTGGAAAGTGCTATGTCCTTGTTCTCCTCCGTGAAGAATTAAAATGCTGAGATGAGAAAAGAGAATAGGGTTAAGAATGAATAAAAAATAGAAGATAAAACCAGCCAAACCTTTTTAGCACAGCTGATTTGATTTTCCTTTAAATTGGCATAGCTTTTCCTTGAAGAAGGATGAGATGGGACCATTCACTGTGATACATCTCCCTGAAAGAGCCATCCTTTAGACTTTGAATGAAAATCTGCTTAATGCTAACAAGATTCGAGTCCTTTATTTATTCCCAAGACAGAGAGGCAGGGATCAGACTTGAAGGCCTGTGATGGTTTTATTTGTAGAATATTTTGCTTGATGTTGGTTATCTCTGACAGCATTTGGTTCATTCCTCTTGTCACGATTACACATGTGACACGTGTGGGATGACACCACTAATGCCACTGCCCTTAAATCTTCTTGTCCTTCTGTGATGCAGAACCCCTGTCCCAGCTCCCAGCCGTGTAAATCTGCAGGGTTTAATCAATCAGGAGCAATTCAATGCAGTCACAGGTCTGTAGTCAGTGACAAATGAAGCAAGCACGTTGTCACCAAGCAGCACTGAGGCAGCCCTGCACCTTTAGGTTTGCAATGGGTTTCTCTGCAATGTTAAACTCCAAAATCCTGAACAGCTCCCTTGGCCTCTACCCTTTCACTCCAGGTCAGAACCTGTAGCAGCAAGGAAAAAAAAATCATAAAGGCTTCATAAAATCAAGCTTGCTCTTCTGGAATCAGTGTCTGGCCTTGTCAAAGCTGGCATTTTGCAAGTTCCCTTGTGAAAGCAATGCTGGTGTAAGCAGTTTGTTAACACAGCAATCTATTCCTGGGTGAAAACCAAATTGCACCTGCATAAACTGTTTTTACACCATTAGATAGAAAAATGAAAAATGGAAAATGAAAGTTGTCTCTCACAAACAACATCTCCTGCATGTACACACTGAGTCCGAATGACCAATTAATACAGAAGAACAACTTGTTAATAACCAATAAAAGTAATTGGCAAGAAAACTACTGACCAGTTGGAGTCACACATGAGGTCTGTGGAACTGTATAAATAGGAGTTATGTGAATAAAGAAGGGGCTTTTTCCACCATGAAGAAAATGTAGTCTGAGTGATTTATTAAATGATTTAATCCCATATGCACCTGTGCATGGAGGCCTTGGATCCATGAGAGGATGTTGCTCCACTTGAGGCAGCAGATTGGAGAGCACTTCTTGCTATTCTATTCTCTTTTTACTGCATAAAAGTCGTTCTAAAGAAAATATCACCAAATTTGGGTTCTTTTAACACAGCATTACAGATGCTGCAGCTGCTGATTTTTGAGGGATGAAGCCATCTGTGAATGAAGGTCCATTGGGATTCCAGGAGGTGGTGAAGACTTGAAATCATAGAATCATAGAAAAATTAAGGTTGGGAAGACCTCCAAGATCATCCAGTCCAACCTTTGACCCACGAAGTCAATCACTAAACTTTGCCATTCTCACCCATCCCCACCGAGACTCACAACCCTCAGGGCAGAGCTTGGCTCCAGGTCTCCAAGCTGAGCCTGTTGAATTTTTCTCAAAGATGTTTTTTTGGTGTCTTTATCTCCAAGGGATGATATCAACAGGAAAACTCAGAATTCAGGTCATATACAGGGGCTGAGCTCCTCTCTGTGTGAGATTTTGAGCTCAGCAAGACAAATATACTTTTTTCTCCTGAGAATTCTCTCAGGTTTGGGTTGACTGATGTGTTTCATTTAATTGTCACTCGGAGGACTTTGGATTGTGTAATTTATTTCTTCTAAAAGGGAAGAGAAGTTCCTTGCACTCTCTTTTACTATGAACTAAATGTTTGCTTGCAGGGACTGCTCCAAAATAACTCCAGTGTGCAGGAGTTTTCTTTACTACACATCAGATCTCTAATGGGAAAAGCTGTTAGAAACTCAGAAATGTTTTGTTAGGTTCCAAACTCCCTCTTCAGGAATTATTGACATTCCTGTCACTTGTGCTGAGCTGCCAGCTCACACTGTCAGTGCCTGAGGATCCCAGTGCTCAACATCCCTCAATATTTCTGCTGATGCCTTTTAAGGCTCAGATTGAGGTGTCGTACCGCTGGAGCATCCCAATTCAGGCAGGTTCCCTTGTTAGCTAGGAAATGAAAGGCAAAATTAAAGAAATAAAGATATTTTTGCATTTTTTTTTTTTGTTCCCTGACCTGCTCTCTTCTGTAGCTCTTACCTTAGATGTTAAGTTAAAGACTTTAAATTATAAAGCTCTGTTACAATTTCCATGTGAAATATGACAAAAATAGAATATTTATGAAAGAAAACACTAACAATTCAGTTTCCCCCATCTCCTGTCAGCTTGGATTCACCACCCAAGGAGCAGAGACAAGCAAATAAGACAGGATTTTTAGGTGGAAAAGAATCTTGATCCTCAGCACACAGTGTCACCTCCAGTTCTCAACACATTTCTCCCTGAGTTGCTGCCTGTTTTATTGAGCTCCCATATAAATGGTTCTTTTTTCCTCTTCTGAATTAAAATGAATTTCACACCAGCCAGGTTTCATTACTTTGTTTATCCTTCCAAAACACTTGTGTGTCTCAAACTCACAAAACATGTCTGATTTTGTTTGCAGATGGTTTTTGCCTCCCATGAAAAAAAAAAAAACAAAACAAGAGAACATTTGGTTTGATTGAACTCATTTATTTGCCCATTAGTCTGTTTGTAGCTGTAATAAGAAAGCAAATGATTTCCACTGCATATTTTATTTATGGGATTTTTCTGAAGATCAAGCTGCAGAGCCTGATTCAAACGTTAGAAATTATGGGGTTGTGGCATCCAAGGACCTAACTGGAAGCATTGTGCAGGGGATTTGTGAGCTGCAGACCTTGGGTGCAGAGTCAGAGGAAGAATCTGAACTTGCCGCTCCTCCTCTCACTGCATTCAAAATTCAAGATTGCTCAAATTCATTCTTTGCCCACCTTTGTCCAAGTCCTTGTCATCCCTAAAGCAGGTGGGATCCATCAGGAACAGAGACATGGAGAAAGGGGTGGGAGGGATGGAACACTATGAGGAAAGACTTGGAATATTCATCTGGAGAAGAGAAGGCTCTGGGGAGACTTCAGAGCCCCTTCCAGGCCCTAAAGGGGCTCCAGAAAAGCTGGAGAGGGACCTTGGACAAGGGCATGGAGTGATTGGACAAGAGACAATGGTTGTAAATTGAAGAGAGTTGATTTAGACTAGGCATAAGGGATAATTTTTTTACTTTAGGTGGTGAAACACTGAAATGTTGTCCAGACAGGTGGTGGATGCTCCATCCCCGGAAACACTGAAGGTCAAGTTGGACAAAGCTCTGAGAAACCTGATCTAGCTGAAGATGCTCCTCCTTAAGGCAGGGGAGTTGGACTAGGTGACCTTTTAATGTCCCTCCCAACCCAAACCATTCTATAATTTGGTGTTTCTGTGATTTCCAAACGAACCATGTTGGGTTGTTCACTTGTCTTGGAGTGCTGGGTTTTGTTCTCTCCAGTGGGTTGGTGCCTCCTGGTTCAATAGTTTGTGAAATTTCCTTGTTGTCTTGAGGGATCTAAAGTGGAAGCAGTGTCAAAACATCTCAAATTTAATAATCCCAGGATTCCATTCAGGATCTCCCTTCAGAATTTTTCAGACCAACTAGGGATGTGTCATTAATTCTTTCCATTAATTTGATGTTTCTGTGATTCCAAACAAACCATGTTGGGTTGTTCACCCGAACCATGTTGGGTGTTTTAAAGTGAGTGCTGGATTTTGCTCTCTCCAGTGGGTTGGCACCTCCTGGTTCAATATTTTGTGAAATTCCCTTGTTGTCCAGGGATCTAAAGTGGAAGCAGTGGCACTTCCCATTTAATAATCCCAGGATTCCATTCAGAATTTTTCATACCAGCTGGGAAAGTGTCGTTAATTCTTTCCATTAATTTGATGTTTCTGTGATTCCAAACAAACCATGTTGGGTTGTTCACTTGTCTTTGAGTGCTGGGTTTTGTTCTCTCCAGTGGGTTGATGCCTCTTCGTTCAATAGTTTGTGAAATTTCCTTGTTGTCTTGAGGGATCTAAAGTGGAAGCAGTGGCAAAGCACCTCCAATTTAATAATCCCAGGATTCCATCCAGGATCTCCCCTCAGAATTTTTCAGACCAGCTTGGGAAGTGTCATTAATACTTTCCATTAATTGTAATTAATGACATTTAGCAGGTTTTGCAATTCTTTTACTTCCAGCACTTTTGAAGCTCAAAGTCCCCCCGTGTTATAAACTTCAACATTTATTGCCAACATCATGGGAATACCTTATGGAGGAGTTTTTAGTAACAGGCTATATATCCTGCCAGAGATGGAAGAAAAATGAGCTTGGATTGTTGTTTTTGAAGCAATGTTCTTTTTGTGAGTGTTCCTAATGATGCAGACATCAGATGCATTTCATAATAGTTTCTGTGTCCTGCTACGTGCAAGACACTTTAAAAAGTACTTTATTAGTAGAAATGAAAGAAAAATCCTGGCTCATAGTTCACTAAAACCTCTGTCTTGATGAGTCAGTGTGTTTCTTCCTTCCACCTCCAAGCAATTATTTTGATCTATGGAACAGCCTTGATGAATCAGATGGCTTCTTTTAGTTATAGAGGAATAACTCGCAAAGTTTTAAGGAAACAAATGACTTAGACTGAATTTCTTATTAAATACAAGAGAAAGTCTGGTAAACAGTGCTTGGCATGAGGTGCTCAGGCCCAGTGATATCTTTTTAATCCACTCTCCATAGCTTTTCCCTGCCACACACAGACTCAGAAGTTAAACAGAAGTGAATGCAAATGGAAACTGAAGTAAAACTGCTGACCTACATATCTGCTGCCACAGTGACAAGGAATACCCACTCTGAATATTAAATAATAATAAATGAAATTAAACTGTTTCCTGGGAGGATTTGTGAAGATCTTAGCTTTGGATTGAAGCCCTAGAATTAGTACTGTGTAGGGAACAGATCATGCTCACCTTAGCCACAGGTATTAATAGATTGTATCAGAATTTTGGGGTTGTATAAGGCATTTTGGGGTTCATTTATGGGAGAAATCACATTTTTACATGCACTTTATTTTCAGGCCCTGCTTTTTCTCTCGATGGGAAACCCCTGAGTTTACACACTTCCTGTGCAGATCTCCCTGTCCAGGATGGAGAGCTCAGAAATGGATTGAATAAAACCCCCAACCTTCCACAGCCTAGTTCACTTGTTCTATTTTAGACACCTATTTTAGGACTTGTATGCCTTTGAACATCCTGATTAGATTTCCTCTACCTGAAAGGCAGCCTAGGAGACAATCCATATTTATATTTAGGCAGATCAATCCCATGCTGTTGTTGCTTCTCTTTTTTTTTTTTTTTGTACTCTTTTATTTGCTGCTGGTTGTTACATAATACCTTTTTCTTTCTTTTCAAAATAAGTTATGAGGTGGAGACAAACCTTTGGCTTCTGGGTTTGCACAGCCCTTGAGGACCAAAATAGCAAACCTTTGAGCCTGGAGTCCAGAGTCTGGAGGCAGTGGTGCCTCTTTGGATCCAGATTGGTTAATTGAGGGTAAAGTCTCATCTTGCCCTGTTTCAGCAATGCCTCAGTGAAAGCTTCAGCTAAAGGTCACACGCACTCCCATCCTGTGCTCTGTGCTCCTGAGGCTGGGCTGCTGCTGGGATATTTCATTTTAGGTAGATAAATCCTTCAGCACACACCACTTTCTGCTGGACAGACTCCTCTTGGCATTGAGGTGGAAGTGGAGAGGAGCCTGCACTGGGCATCACTCACCCAGAACACATTTGCTGAGTGTAAACTTTGCTTTCACAGCAAGAAAAGCAGAACGTAAACTGAGCGGAGAAAGATGAACCTGCTCTCCTGCAATCCCCTTCTTCCCCAGAACAGCCACAAAAAATGTTTCAGAGGAGGAAATTGCTGCCTCATTTTCTGGACAGTCTGAAAATCTCTCTCCCAAGTATTTCTGGCCAGGCAATAAATAAAACCAGCAAAAATAAAAACCCGAAGCTCCAGGTGTTTTTCCCTGTGTGTTTGTGTGTTCTCCTTGAACAACCAGAAGCCGACCAGGCCCATAGCTCGTGTTTTGGACAGGCTGGGGTGGGTGTCCCACCTCCCAGTGCTCCACCAGTGACATCTGCTGGTTAATGCCACCCTCGGCATCCCAGCAGTGGTGGGACCATGTGGACCTGACATGCTCCAGGCACCAGAGAGCCACCACTGCTGGGAGGAGCAGCCATGGGAAGGGCTGGCTTAGTTATGAAACCTTCCACATTCTCCAGGCCAGCACCATCCCTGGATCACGGCCAAATTAGGATTTTCATTACTGATTAATACTCAAAAAGGCACAATGCACATGCGGGAACAACTGCCTGGATTGATGTCAAATAAATCTGATTTAGTGCCGTAGTGCCTCTTGAGTAAGTGGAGTTTTGGGGTCAGCCCCACCTTTAGCTCCATTGGTTTAATTTACTTATTCTGTGAGTTAAAACTATTGTGCAAGTTGGTGTTTTTATGACTCTTGCAAAAGGGAGAATTTGACTACTGGTTTCAGCCCACGATAACCATGTGAACACTGAATGAAATACATCCTGCTATTCAATCAGCTGTCACAATTTCCAAAAGATTCCCATTCCTAACTTCCAGGCTGTGCCTGTTAAGCCATAACCATGGGATTGGTAAACACCTACAGAAACCACAAATAATTGCCCTGAAAAGAGGAATTTCTGAGTGTTTGCATGCAATGATGTTTTATATTTGGTCTCTGGTACAACACATCAGTGAGTTTAACTTGTCATTCCTGAACTTCAATCATCATTAGCATTTGGTTGAATTCCTTCCTCCAAAACAAATAGAAAATAAATGACAAACATCAAGCTGAATTCTAAAGTTCAGCCATGGCTATGCCCTTTAGCATTCACTGTTTGCAAACATTGCCCAACATCCAGCCCCTGTTTGAGAAGAACTGGTGGTTGTTTGTTTGAAGCCATTGAACCATGTGAGGCAGCAGCACTTTGTAGCCTCGCAGAAAGCCAAAAATAAAACCTGCTGTGTCCAATTCTGACAAGCAATAGTGCTTCTGTCCTTTGGTTTTTAGCATCCTGTGTCTTGGCCAAACAGAAGTAACTGGTAGAAGACACGTTTTTACAAAATATATTTTGTAAAATTATTCCACTGCCCAAATCTCAACATTTGGTTTCTGTTTGTGCAACTCTTGGAATCAAAGAGTCACGGAATATCCTGAGTTGGAAGGGATCCACCAGGATCATCGAGTCCAGCTCCTGGCCCTGCACAGACACCCCAACAATCCCACCCCGTGCATCCCTGGGAGCGTTGTCCAAACCCTCCTGGAGCTCTTGCACCCCATGCCCAACCACTCGCTGGGGAAGAGCCTTTTCTTGATTTCCAACCTAAAACTCTCCTGGAACCGCTTCAAACCATCCCTTCATGTCCTGTCACTGATCATCAAAGACAGGTTGTTTGGGTTATTTTTTATTCTAGGGTTTTACTTTCCAAGTCAATTATTTTTTGAGTAGAGTTAGAGGGAGATGGCAGGCAGCGTCCTTCCCTGAAAAACAGAGAGGAGCTTTTGCCAATGACTCCAGGTGATTAATGCACATGGAATTGCTTCATCAGCAATGCAAATTATGAACAAAGAATCACAGAATGGTTTGGGTTGGAAGGGACCTTAAAAACCATCAAATTTCAACCTCCTGTCATGGGCAGGGACACCTTCCACTGTCCCAGGGTGCTCCAAGTCCCATCCAACCTAGACCTGGACACTTCCAGGGATCCAGGGGCAGCTACAGCTTCTCTGGGCACCCTGTGCCAGGACCTTGACCCACCCCCACAATAAATAGACACCTTAAAAATATTTGTTGTAAGAATTATGAGCTTTGCTAAGGAGGTTACTATAGCGGATATTTTTGCCTCCGACGAAGGGGTGAGAATGATCTGACTCCATCTTATCAGAAGGCTAATTAATTACTTTAATTTACTATATTATTCTATACAATATTACATTCTATTACATTACATCTAAACTGAATCTGCCAAGCACTCAACTCTGCACACACTGCACAGAATCTCGTGAGTGTCACCAACAGTCCCAACTCACACACACACACCTGGCCCTGACAGGCCAAGGAACCAAAACTACATCACTTTGGGTAAACAATCTCCATATTGCATTCTATTTCAGCACAAATATAGGCACAGAAAATGAGATAAGAATACTCTTGGGGAGAATTGTGCCTTGCTTTTCTCTGTGAAGAGAAATGTGGGGTTACACACTTGGCCATTACAGATCAAGGAACCAAAACACCCTCACTGTGGGTAAACCATCTCCATACTGCATTCTACTTTGGCACAAACACAGGCCCAGCAGATGAGATAAGAATTGTTTTGATCATTCTCTGAGGTTCAGAGAACGTGAAGCCCAGAAATATTCTTGGGAAGATTGCCTTGCTTTTCCCTGTGAAGATAAGTGTGGTGACAGGTTGCAGTCTTTCCACCTGCACTAAAGAGACACATTTCTACATGGTTTTTGCTATGAAAACCCAAAAGAACCCACTTCAGCTGTTTCCATTGTAGGAAACCTTCCTGCTCCTGTTATTTCACCTTAGCACAACTTCCCAGTGAAAAGCTGATGGATAAGATCATTTCTGCTTGACCACAGGTACCACTGTGGTCATTACAATGATGACACAGTCCCATCTGACTTCTAGACATGCATTTAATTTCCTTAGATTCATGCTATAGAAACATTTCCTTTGTGGGCTGTGACATGGCCTCCACATTATATCAGACACTTTCAGTTGGACGATTATCCGAATGCTTTTTAAAATGGTAATTATCTCTCAGGGCCACAGATGCACTCTGCAGAGCCCAGGGAAGCTGGGGCTGAGCTGCTGTCAGGTGGATGCAGCACTGTGGTTTAGAGATGGTTAAACTCAAGCAGGGTGGACACGAGCTGCAGTTTCCATTTGGGCTGGGAGCAGGGAAATCTCCCTGCAGTGAATTCATTCCTCAGTGCAGATATGGCTTAAGGCTTTCCAGGCTGCATCCTGAGGCACTTCCAGAGTGAGCTGTGGGAGTTCACCAAATGGTCATTTCTAAATTTTCTCCAGAGCAGCCTGACGTTCTGCAGACCTGATTTAAATCCAAATGTGCTCCCAGGCTGAATTCTCCTGCTGCCACTTGGATATTACTTACTCAGTGGACTTACAAGGTGCTGTTGCCTGTTGAGTTCCTGTAAATCTGTAGTCACATCTATATTTTGGGATAGTTTGGAGAATGAGATAATTGCTCATTTGGGAAAACAAATGGAATAGAAAAATCATTTCTGCCAAGTAACCATAATTTCACTGGGCTTTAGCTGTCTGCAGCTGAGTTAGTCATAGTGCAGACCCTTGGAATAACCACAGAAGAGAAAAAAGGTTATTTGGGCTATGATTGAGATACTCTGGTGGAATGACCCTCTGAAAGGGCTTTTTTGTGTTCACTGACTGAAGGGAAACAGTTCAGATCTGGATGTCTATATGACAGATATCTATATTTTCTCTACATCCCACGATTCCTCATTTCTACATTATGAACTTCTTGGGGAAGAGTTTAACCTGCCCTGGACAATGTGAACAGCCAGCTCTTCTAAAAAATGTCAAAATTCCTACCTTGCTCTTAAATACACGTATTTATATCACAAAAAAAAAAAAAAATCTTTGTGGCACTCTTCTCTGCCTGCCCCATTTGGTTTGTTGGCTTTGAGTCAGGTTTAACCATCCCATTGTTCCCTCTTATGGTGCTTCCATCAAAATGGAATGGAGAACATGAGGTGAAACTCAGCACTTGGAAATCCCAATTTAATTAAAACAAAGAAGCTGGGCATTACATAATGTGCCATATTAGAAAGTCATTTCAGGGTTTAAATGTACAATTCAGCTGGAAAACGTAGCCAGTGCTGCTCTTTGACTAAATTTTGAATTCCTCACATAATTAATTATTCTAGAGAATATAAAACAAAGCCACCCAGAAACCTTCCCTGGAGTACTGGGAAGTTTATTTGATTGGGAGTTACTAGAAAGAGAGATAAATCTGATCTCCTTTAATTCCTTAAAAGTCTCTGGCAAATCTTCAATACCTTTGAAATGCCAGGCAATTTTGGTGCTTGGTTGTACATAACTAAGACATGCTCTTTCTCCCTCTTGTGTTCCTCAGTTCCCATTTATTTTTCTCTAAAATAAAAACATTTCTTGGGTTAAAATAAGGATTATTTCTCTAATATAAGGACTGAATGCAAAGCTTTCCCTATCTAAACTCAAGGACACTGAGGGGAAATTTTGACAATATTTGAACTGTGGTGTATTTGATCATTTTCTTTTACAGTGGACTGCAAACCAGACTTTTCCTTTAAATATTCTTCCATTCTCCTTAAAAAAAAAAGAAAATTCACTCAAAATCAGGCTGACACCTGAAAGCTGACTAACATCCCTGATGTGAGCAGAGTAACCACCAGAGTACCTCATGTGCTGCAGTAAGAGATAAAATTTCGTGGCTCTCTAGGGTGGAAATAATATTTATGGGGAAAAATAAAAGAGCAAATTAGAAATACAGGCTCTGTTAAACAGCTCTATAAAGGAAGAAGAACAAATCAGCAGGACTAAACAGGTGTGGAAACGACCACAAATTGCACCTGGGGGAAGTTGGTGACTTGTAATGATAGAACATTAAGTACATCATTTATATGGACTGGCTCTGGAAGGTGTTTCTTGTTGTCTCCTCTGTTGCCTGAGAACCTCCTGCTTGTTGAATGCTCAAGGGGAAAGGAAAAGGACAAAATTTCCTCCAATTCCTGCCCTTGTGAGATGTAACATTTAAAACACCACTGTTAGATGGTTATGGAATGTTTGTAACTTGTGCACAGTCTCGCACTTCAATAAACCAGGAGAGTGAGGTTTATGCAACTCAAATGGTGATTCATATCCCAGTTTTTTTTTGCTGTCTAAACATTAAGGATACAGCTCTAAATTGTTCTAAGCTCAGGAAGGTTCTGTTTATAGAAAACAGATATAAAACAGAAGTTGCCTCCAGAAATGGATTCATTTGGTGACCATTTTGTTACTGTAATATATGGAGATGAATTCCCCTCTGGAGGTGTTGATTTGTCTCCACTGTTGCTGAAGGGAATCCATTCTGACCAGTTCAGATTAGGCAAATAAGAAATGAGAGTTTGAAGTCAGGTTGTATGAATCATATTGATGTGATGACGTTATGTTCCAAATGTAATCAGTGGAAAAGCAATACAGTGGATTGGCAAAGAATGGAAAAGCTGAAAGTACTGATTTTTCACAGAAAGCAGAAGTTAGATCACTACTGTTAAAATCAAATTCTGCTTTAGCTCAATAAACAGGCACATGAAAATAGGATAGTATTTTCTGAATCTGTGAATTATCAAGGATTTCTTTTCCCAGTTTCTCATTTCTGTGCTTACAACTGAAGTGATTCCCAATTTCACAGGGTTACAGAATGGTTTGGGATGGAAAGGACCTTAAAATCATCTTGTTTGAAATCTCTGCCATGGGCAGGAGCATCTTCCACTATTCCAGGTTGCTCCAAGCCCCATCCCTTTGAGTTTTGGCATTATTCTGCTGACAACTCCTTGAGAATAGACTAGAGTGGAATGATCCTCAGTGTGTAATCATTTCACCAAGGCCACTTTAATTTCTCATTAAACTCTCATAAGAAATAGTGTTAGAAGCCCTACCAATGCCACAGTACATATCCTCAATTTGTTTTTCTTTCTTTTTTCACAAAGTGCATAAGATCAGACTTCGTTAAGATGATTCCTGCTTGGCAAATCCACTCTTGCCTGTTACTCATCTTTTTGCAACCATGATGAGAGAGATTTAATTGTCATGTTTTATTCCCAAGGGATCCAGGGCCCTGAGGAGCACATGTTGTATTTTCAGAAGCTGTTTAGTCACTGAGGAATGAAAATCCTTCTGACTTTCAGCCAGACAAGTGTCCCCTGATCAAAGTGACCTGTGGATGAATTCTGAGCACACATCAGGTGTGGGAAGATGTGGGGACCATATAGCATTGGAGGCAGTTTCAACCGGTATCCAGTTAAACTTCACTCCCTGAGGAGTGTGGAACCACAAAGGTCTTTATACATTATTTGGTTTCCTGAGCTTTGACAGTTTTAGAAGTTTAAATAGCTTAATAATTTTAAATGCGCAGTTCTTTTGGAAAGCAAGAGTAAAGCTCATGTTGGTGGTGCAATTGAAAATTGATCTTGTAGTGAGTCTATATATTTCCAAAGGAAATATTTACATCTATCTATATCTATCTATATTAATATCTCTATTTTATATTTATCATCTATACATCTATCATCTATCTATATCCATATGAGATCAACAAATGCACACCAAGTATATCAATTCAGGAGAAAATATGTGTATTAGTCAGGATTTCTGACAGTGTTTGTCAGAATTTAATGCAAACTCTCAATCCTGAGTCATGACAAAGACTGGTGGTAGAGAAAACTTCAGTATTGCAGTGGAGATGTTTACAGGAGCCATGATCCTACATTGGGGCTGTGGTGTAGGAACAACTCAAACCATCACTCCTCTCTTACTTGTGCCCTTCTTACTTCAGAGAAGAAGCCCAAATATTTTCTCCCTATACTTTCTCAGATACACAATGGGAATCTGTAAATTCCCCAAATTCCTTGTCATGCCCCAAGGAAACATGGCAGGCCAGCCTAAAGAGTATTTAATCCCAGACAGATGGTGCCAAAATAATTGATTCTTAATTTCTGATATTACTCCAGCTGGATTTGTAGCCCTCACAGCCCTGTGCACCTTTCCCAAGAGTAATTTCATGTTGGCTTCTTGGCTGAGGAAAGTCTTGGCTCTTTTCTCCTGCTTAATTTCAGCTCTTGGAGTCAGTACTCCAGTCCTGTCTGTATTTTTCTGCTCTATTGGTCATGATAATACTGACTGACAACCCAGTTAAGTCTGCCAAGGGAGGAATGGGCACAGGACTGAGCATGGAGGGAAAGATCCTTGCATGGCACATGGAATTTGGCCACTCCTTCATTACTTTGGATAAAAGGATCGGAAACTTCAGTTTTAATGTACAAAACATCTTGATTCTATTATTTTCTGGATTGTAGGCTATCTAGCATGCAGATTTTAAGGGATTTTTACTTATGGACACTGCTGCTATTTGGTCTTTTTCATTATTTGTCTTATTCACTACTGAGTATTCTCTATCAAGGAAAGTCAGTGTTAAATGACTTTCACTTTAATCAGATAAAATTATTTCCTGAAGTTAAATACAGCCAGAGAAAAACTGCTCTGCCTTGGATAAAATGGCTGTAGGTCTCCAAAGGAGTTGGGCTGATGTGCTCCTTCCAGGAAAAGTGCACTTCTTTGGTTCCTGTTTCCTGGGGAAGGGCTTGGTTGGATGTTTGGGGTTTTATCCCTTCTGAATTTGTGTTTTTTTTTTTTTTTTTTGCACCTCCAGAGCCTGAAAAGCAATGAGGGAATTGGGAACAAAGCTGCAAACTTTAAGCAGACTTGTGCTAAATCCCTAAACACACTCTGCAGTCATGATGGACCAAATACCTGATGAGAGCAAAGGGGTCAGGGGAATGTCCCTCGGGAATTTCCATTGGATATCCAGTGCTCCCACATCCCAGCTTTTAGCTGACCACAATTTTAATGTCCAGCTGAAGCATTCTCTGCTCTATGTGAAATGATACAGGAGAAATGAACACCCAATTCACACCATCCTATTTCTCCCCACTGATTATTGAGGTAATCTCATTCCACTTCCAGACTTCTGCTACTGAAAATTTTGTATTTTTTAGTTAATCCAACTCTATCTTAAAATTAACCAGCCTGGTTGGTGTCTACAACCTGCTGAAAGCTTGGCTTGGAATATGTTCTGCTTAAAAACACCTAACTAAGTGTAGCCTAAATTTACTGGTGGCCAGTTTAAATCTATTTATTCTTGTGCCAGAATGTCTTTCTTGTCTTTTCACAATAATTAGGAAAAATTACTGACATAGTTGATGATTCTCCAGTTGAGAAATGGGACAACATGAAAGCACCAAGAGATGTCTGAATGAAGTGTGTGTGTTGGCAAAGTCAATTTTCTTTTTGCCTTGAGATTTTCTTTTATTCTGCTGAAGCCAATAAGATCATGAAAGGCAGAACTAATCTTCCCTTCTGCTTTGAAATTTTCACTTTGGGTTCAGTTTTCCTTTCCCTAAGGGAAGACTTTCAGACACAGACTTTTTTTTGTCCTGTTAGTTTTGAACGTTTGTCATTCCACACATGGAATAGTTACTTCTATGAATTACACAGATTCACAGGGTCCATCTAAACAGCACTTGGAGAAACCTCTTAGAAGGATTTCAAGAAGAAAGTAAGTGCCTTGTCCTTTCCTTATTCTGATGCCTCCACATTAATGCTGTTATAGAGGAAGTTAATTAAAGATGAAGGGCTGGAAATCAGAGATCTTTTTGCAGAGAACAATTGATGGGAGCAGATTTTCAGCTGATTTAAACTGTGGTAGCTCTCTGAAAAAGGAGATTTGACAATGTGGGTCAGCAGGGCTCCAGGGACAAAATCTTCCTTTCAAGTTGTTACAGACTGTGCAGTAATTAGAGTCCATGAGGAAGGAATAAAATGTGTGTGCAAAGGATGATAACACTTGATATCACTTTTAAGGAGTCATAAAAATTCTTCTTCTCCATTCTTTTCTCTTTTCAGAGGAATGTGTTGCGATTACATTGACATGTCTTAACTCCTTGTAATAAGGGGAAAAAAAAGCCAATGTAGAAAATAAAAAACTTTCAGAGCTGATTTTTACAGAAGTCACATTTATTTTGAAGCAAAATCTACTCACTCCATGCTTGGCATATTTAATAATTTAGAGATGTAGTCTAAACCAACCGAAGAAAAATAAATTTGCAATAAATATAAGACAGGGATAAAGGTAAAAAGTCATTTCAGACTATTTAATTTACCCTGAAATATAAATGTTAACTTTGTCTTTCCTGCAGAGCTTGTTATTTTCAAAGTTTCCTTTGTTAATTAGGGATTGTCAATCATTCAGACTCGCGGAAAAATCCAAACAAGACAAAAGAAATACTTGGAGTCATTAAAAAAATAAATATACATGGCTTGAACTGCTGGAACTGGTGCTGGTGCTCCAGGGCTCCTCTTTGCCCATCAGCATTCCTGCCCAAAGATTTGCCTGCTGACATTTACATGAGGAGGTGGCATTTGCTTTTGGGGAATGCATTTGGTGTCACGTATTCTTTGCAGTAACTCTTTTGTGATGGCATGTAAAGGTCATCTCTGCAGAGCAGGGAGCATTTGTAAACTTCCTGAGAAAGGACATGGACATGAATAGGAAGGATATTTTTTTGTCTGAAAAGTGCTGTGTTTTTCCGTCACACATTCCACCATTTTTTCTTAGTTTTCCCCCTGGTTTCTTTGTATGAAGCCTGCAGGAGTAAAATCTTTTCCAAAAGAAAATAATTTCTGCATTGTGGTACTGCTAAGTTACTCAAAAAAAAAAAATTAAAAAAAAAATATATATATATATATATACACCTTAGTTAGAAAATGACAAATTAATTTTGCTTGTGAAAAGCCAATTATTCTGATTTGCCCACAGAAGCTGTGGCTGTCCCATCCCTGGAAATCCCAAGGCCAGGTTGGTCAGGGCTTGGAGAAACCTGGTCTAGGATTGTCCTCTACAGACATCCAATGCCATTATAGATATCCCTGAGCATCCCAGCTGGCTCCAGCTGTCAGCTCTTCTGGATGCTTCAAACACCTGAAGGCATTTCAAACAACCCTATTAAAATTTGTATTGTAGATAATGATGTTTAAATTGCTTAGTTTATGTTTTTTAAGTCTGGTTATCTTGATAAGAAGATGACTGTTATATTGATATGAATACAAATATATTTCGGTATATATTTATATGTAAATATATACATATATTTTATATTTTTACGGGTTTATATTTTTATATTTATATATCTACATATCTATACAAAATCATGTTGATACCAATGAACTGTGTAATAAATGCTCAATACGGAAGGTCAGCAGCACCAATAGATCCTGAGAAGTTACTGAGCTCATCTCAAAGTCCCAACGTGTTTGTTTATTGAATCACTCTGTAAGCTCCACTAATTACATTGACTGGGGTTTTAATTACTGTCATGAGAATATAAATGCTTCACCCACATGGAGATATCTGCATCTATTGCCTAAATGTAAACACCCAAATCTCGAGCTGAATCTCCACCAAGGAGCTTTAATTCCTCTCTATTCCAGGATGATGGAATGACCTGAGCTCTGGGTTGTTGACTAAATTCACACTGCAATAGGTCCCTGGGTCAGATTTCACTTTCAGGGTCACCTTGTAAAGGGCTTTGCTGGTGCTGGGGCATGTAAGCTGAGAGTGACAAAAATACCCCTAAAATTCTTTCTTAGAACTGACCTGGTGTTGTGGTTTTGTATAAGAAACATTTAGGGAAGTAATGTAAAGCTTTTATTTCTTTTCTATTTTTTTACATTGTGAATGAGAAAAAAAAAAAAAAAAAGCTGTGGGAAGAAAAAAAGTGTTATAAAAATTTAATGCTAATTTTCATCACCCTTTCTTTTAATTACTGTTAATGATAACATTAATGTTACATTAATTTTAACATTAATGTTAATGTTTTCTTTACATCCTTTTAGAGTTTTAACTCTACCTTTAAACCTACTTTACCTTTGTCCTAATCCTACCTGACAACAGGAAGTAAATACACTAATAATTAACCGACAGTAAACCTACCACACTCATTAATACACCACCCAAAAAATGTCAAAATTAACAAAATCTCATATTAGCAAACCAAAACCGATACAGAAAATTAATGTTTCTACACAATTCCAAACTAAAACCACCACATCTGCAAAAACACAATTGTATTCCTGGCATACAGATAAAAAAGACTAAAAAGCATTAATTATTTATTCACTTCTGCCTTTGTATTTCTAAAGAAATAATGGAGCAGATGCCAGCTGAGGACACACTGTTTTCTTGGGAGAGTTTGGGTTCCCATTTACAACTTCTGCCAACAGACAGAAAGGAGAATAACTCCAGCTCTTCTGGGGCATTGTCCTGGGTTGTAAAGTATTTGTGCATTCTATTGCCATCTGTCAGAGGTGGGGCAGCTCTCTTCTGTTCATGGGGCAGTTTTTCCTTTCTCTCTCCCACAGCCAACCCTCCCTGCAGGAGATCTCTGCTGTCCATGGCCACTGAGTGTCCCTGCAGGGCTGATCCAATCCCAGCATCCCATGGGGAGATGCTCCGCCCAGGGGAGGAGCCAAGCATTCCTACCTGGATCCAATCTGAGCCTGGCACAGCACAGCAGCCTTTGCCCCCTGCACTGCCAGAGGAGCAGCTTTCTGCTGCCCTGCATGGCCAGAGGGAGCCCAGGCCCATCTGCAGCAGCCCTGGAGCTGCAGAGGAAAACTCCCCCCTTGTGCAGGATCCCTGCTGCAGCAGAGCCACAGCTGGCACTGCAGGAGGGCTGAGCCCCCTTGGGATGGGGCTGGGACACCCCCTGACACACAGGGGGCAGGGACTGCTCTGACTCTGGCAGTGGTTTGTTTCCTTTTTTTCTTTTTTTTCTTTTTTTTTTTTTTTTTTTTACTATTGTATTTTAAATTTTCCTGTTAAAGAGCTGTTATTCCTACTCCCATATCTTTACCTGAGAACTCCTTAATTTCTAAATTATAATAATTCAGAGGGAGGGGATTTAAATTTTCGGTTTCAAGGGAGGCTTCTGCCTTCCTTAGCAGGCACCTGTCTCTTCAAGCCAAGACAGGCATCAATATGTCAAGTTTGAACCCCTGGAAGAGGTGAAGAAATTTTTTCCCTGATTGCTACAGCCCTTTACAGCTGTTGTCGAAAACTTAGTGTTTACAGCCCCACATCCCAAAAGGGGGCAAATCTCTTGGTCACATTTATAAACTTATCTTTTGGGATAGTCCAGAAAATCAGCTTTTACAGTTGTCATGCAGAAGAAAGAAGAGCCATGTAGCAGCAAGACTAGTTCTAGATAAATCATAATTATTGCATCCCAGTCTGCGGAGAAATAAATTACACCACCACAAGTAAAACTAAAACTGGCTGCTCATGGAGTAGAAAATCGGTTTGGTTTTGAGCAGGCATAAAAATTATGGACTCCACAAAAATATCATTTGGTTCTCAGATAAACATTCTGAACCCCAGTTGTTATCCCATCTTCTACAGAACAAAACTGAAGGGTATGAAGCTTTTCATATCAATTCTTACACATTGTTCCTGAGATTTTTGAGATGAATTCAGAAGTCCTAAAGATTCTGAAAAGTCTAAATAATTTTTTTTTTAATATGTAAACCAATTAAGAGTGACCATTCAAATATCTGTTCTGGGAGGGCTCATTTCAGTCAGGTAGATGTAATCTGATTACTATTTCCCATCCTCAAGCTGCCTGGCTCACATGGAATCTGTATTCTTTCTAATATTTATTTATTTTTTTATGTTTTTTTCTGCACTGTGTCCAAGGATGCAAAGTAATTAACAGCAGGTGTGTGTCAGATGTCAGAACACCTCCAGTTTTGCCCATAAAGCATCATTTAGAAGGCATCACAACTTTTGCAAACTATATTTGTCATATCATTAAGCAGTACAAATAGAACAAATAGAAAAAAATAGAAAAAAAGAAATGAGTAGAAGAACCAGGTAATGAATTTATATCAATAAAGGTTTTTCAGCTGTGGAATGAAATGTAAACAGATGAAAGGGAGGGATGGTCAGTTTAAAAGTTTAAATGTGGACTCAATCCATTGTTAGACTGAGCTGTTCTCAAAATTATTTTTTTCACATTAGTTTTGTTAAGTGATTAAAAAAGATAAAATTGAAACAATTTCTGAAAATTATTTCTGTTACTGCTGCCTTGGAAACACCACTACAGATCCCCTATTTTTGTAGGATTTCTATAAAGAGATTTTTTTTTTCACTTATCTTCCACTCAGAAGCCACAAAGACAGAACAAGATGAGTTGTTCAAGTTCCAGAAAGTAATCAAAAAACCAGAAAGTGCTTTTAGAAGGTTGGAGTATATTTGTTATAATATTTGAGCCTACCCAAAAATTTATCCTGAAAAATACCAATCTATAGCACTCACATTCTCTGAAAAATCCCTTCACCCAGGGTTTTTTTGCTGGGAAGCTGAAAAGCCTCAGAGAAAAGGAAAACAATTCTTATCTCATTTGCTTCTCCTGTGTTGTGCTCACATGTGGAATGTGTTTGGAGATTGTTTACCCACAGGTGATTGTTCCATTGGATTCTGCTGTGAGTTGTTTTCACTTTTTGGCCAATCAGGGCCAAGCTGTGTCAGAACTCTGGAGAGAGTCAGGAGTTTTCATTATTATCTTTTTAGCCTTCTGTAAGTATCCTTCCTGTATTCTTTAATATAGCATAGTATTCTTTAATATAATATAGTATCATAAAGTAATAATTTAACCTTCTGAGAACATGGAGTCAGATTCACCATTCCTGCCTTTGTCGGAACATTCCCAGCAAATACAATATCAATCTTTTAAACTGGGGTCATTATGAAATTCTCCAATTCTCTTTTCTCTCCAAGAAAAGTTGGAAAAAAGAGACCCCAAGGAAAGCATCATCCTCCCACACGTCAGGGTATAAACCATGGTACATCTCAATTTCCTGATTGCTGATTCTGTTTGCTGGGCTTTTCTGCAGGTTGAGTTTTGGGGAGGTTTATGTCCTTTTCTCATTTTTATTTATTAGCAGGAAACATTTGTGGTTCATGTTGCTGTGTCATTGGTCTTACAATCCCTTTCTCTTACTGTTCATAAATATTTTCACTATTTTAATAGTTTCATTAACAACAATGAAGTTTTTCTTATGGTGGAGAAAACAGGATGTTTGCCAAAATATTCCTGTAAAATTCTGCAGGAGTAAGATCCAAACCACACTAGAGCAGGACTCAGCATCCTCTTGAATATCTTGTGCTGTTTCTCTATTTTTTTCTTTTTTGCTTTTCCTCACATATAGTTTTCAAAGCTGTCGCACTCCACTCAAGGCTTAATAAGGGAATTTCATATAATTTCATTCCTTTTTCCCTTTTGAATATCCTTGGTCCTTCCTTTCCCTTCCCTTCTTATCACTCTTTCAGAGGCTTAGGCTAAGCCATAATTTTATTTAGCTTTATTTACACCAAGTAATTATTTTATTGTCTTTGCCACGAGGACTACAAGGGAGCCCTTACTTTGGTTTAATGTCAGCTCATTTGAACATGTCTTTTTACCTTTAGGCACAGAATTTTCAATATTTACCACAGATGCAACAACTCAGTTATGGGAAACATGGGAGGAAAAAAGTAATTAACAAAGAGAAAATGGTAAAAATATCAAGAAGGAAAAAGAACACAATAGCTTTGAAGGCAATATAAATAATGATTATAAAGAAAGTAAAAGTCACTATAATACAGATTTCCCAGTCAGCAGACAAATTTATCTAAATTTTTTTAACAATAGATCTATGAGTTGTGAAGGAATGTGAGAGGCATATTTCAGTTTGGAAACACAGTCAAGATTTTGATAATTAGATTTCTGTCACACTTGGATTAATCATTCACTTCTGTGTCAGCAGTAGAGGCTGCCTTTCATTAAAAACAAATATCAACATGGCATTGTTTTGATATTCCAGTAAAATTGGCTTTGTTGCAGAAAAAAAACCGCACTCTTGTGTATGATAATCTTTAAAATGAATATTTTCATTGGAAAAATGCAACCTGTGCAAGAAATGAGGACCCAAATTTAATAGGAAAAAGACCAAATTAAAAAAAAGTTTGCAATTTGGACAGAACTGAGTATTATTTTATCCTTAAAGACTTCAGTTGACTTTGGACTAAGACATGTATCTGTCTTAGTTATCTGTCTGTACTGCTCCTAAGGCCTGGAAATTGAATACTCAGCATGTTGCAGTTAAATGAACCTCATTTAACTCGGGCAAAAAGTATAAAAATCATATTTTATTAATGTGAATAAGAAGTGAGAAGAGGAGATACATTTTTATTGTTTGCTTTCCGTAGCTCTTTCAAGTCGCAGCCAGTCCCTAAAACTATGCCAGGTTTTTGCTGAGGGAGCATATTTTTAATATTTGGTGATTGTTTAAAAAAAAAAAAGTTTTAACTGCTGAAAATGAATAAAGCTCAATGTATTTTCACCTTCATGGTTCCCAGTTTACAGCAGGAAGAATGACAGAGAATGCAAAAGAAAAGAAAAAAAATTAAATAATATTTTTCCTGGCTACAGTAAAAAGCTTATAAACATGATCAGGGAGAACTTTAAAGGAAAAAAAAACAATGGCAAGATATGAGTTGTTTATTGTAGCAAAGGAAGGCAGGTGGAGACAGGCTGAATATCACCAGGTAAATTCCAGGAAGGATAAACTGTTCCAGGCAGTAAAGGCTGAGAAACACGTGAGCATCAACTGAAACTGGGAGGAAAATTTATATCCATCAAAACACTGAGTTCCTGAAAAGACTCATAGGAGAGTGTGGAAGGTTTAAAGAAGTTGTGTTGCTTTGAAGGACGAAGATGTGTGAGAAAGGAGCCTGCAAGGAAGAGGGAGAGGGACTTGTTCCAAGCACAGGACAAGGGGGAATGGCCTTAAACTGATGGAGGGTAAACTTGGATGGGATATTGGGAAGAAATTCTTTCCTGGGAGGGTGGTGAGGCCCTGGCACAGATGCCCAGAGAAGCTGTGGCTGCCCCTGGATCCCTGGCAGTGTCCAAGGCCAGGTTGGATGGGGCTTGGAGCACCCTGGGACAGTGGAAGGTGTCCCTGCCCATGGCTGGGGTGGGATTGGATGAACTTTAAGATCTCTTCCAACCCAAACCATTCTGTGACTCAGTGATTCCCTGAATGACACTGCAGGGTGGGTGCTGAAGCTGAGCACTGAGACACCAGATTATGCTCCAAGCTGGTGCTCCTAAGGCAAGAGAAATTCCTTTTTCCCCCCCTCCTTTTATCTCTGGATACTTGTCAGTGCCACAAGTGTTTTCTTTTTTTTTTTTTTTTCTTTTATTTTTTAATTGGCAAAACTGAATGAGTCACAGGATTAGAGACTCTTCTCCTGTCTCTCTAAAGATGAGTAAAGAAGTTCTTCAGATAAGGAAATTCAGAACGCTGAACTCTCTTAGTGGCAACCACTTGTGCCTTCAAGGACAAGGACTCTGCATGGGATCTTATGCTGCCTTCAGGAAATGATATTTCCACTTCAGTCCCTTGTTTGGTTCAACCATTCATCACTGGTTTTTACATTAACAATAGCCTTGGGAAAAACTTTCTTCAACATTTTCAATGGGGACTGGGAATTAAGCACCATTCCCTGAAGGTTGGAACAAAATAACCTGTAGGGATCCTTCCAACCCCATTCTGTGGTATGATTCTTGTCCCCTGCCCAAGACTGAAAGCAGCCATGTAAGGTCAAGGACTTTGGAAACAAAGTCCAAGACTGGTTTATCTTAATTTCATTTACAGTAGCACAGAAATGATATCGGCTAAAATAGAAGGAGGCAGAAACCCAAGAAGAAGAACTTAAAACTTACAATTTCATCTTGCCATGCTAAAATGCCATTTCTCCTGCAGAGTGAAAAATTAGAAATAGGATAAAAAGTTTCATTTAATAGGAAAAGGATAAGGAAAGTTATTCAAAATTAATTGTTTTGCTCCTCCAACATGACACACATATTTCTGATGACCATAGAATCATTGAATGATCATGGAGTCATTGAATGGTTTGACTTGGAAAAGATGGTAAAGATCATCTCATTCCAGCTCCTGTCATGGGCAGGGATGCCTTCCACTGTCCCAGGTTGCTCCAAACTCTGTCCTTGGACACTTCCAGGCATAGTGGCTGCCTGTTTCCACAGGTAGAAGATACTCAGTGCCAAGATATTTTTTTACAAAAGTTGGGATATGCACAGCAGGAAGAAATGATTGTGAGCAGAACAAAAATAACAGATCCAGAGCCTCACCACTCCCCTGAGTAATTGCACCTGAGGGCTGTTAAAGAAACTGCCAGAGCCTGTGCTCTATTTACCACCCGTGATGTTTATAGAAGCAAGATAAGGAACGCTCCTAGACGTTATGATCGAACCAAACACAAAGCAGACTTTAATCAGACAAGGTTTACAGCCTCCCCTCAGTGTCTGGAGAGCAGCTGGGGTTGTGCCTTTAAAGGGAATGAAGCTCCTGCCACTTCAACCCACCGAGGAAAGTACCAGGTGTTGGAGGATGAGCTGGAAGGTGCCTTTCAACACATAAACGTTTCTCAGCATCTTTGCAAAAATAAATTTGGGCATTTTAAGGGTTTCACCTCTGCACTGGTGTGTCCACAGCTGGGTACCCATTGCCACGGGGTCATGAGCAGTGACCTGACCCTCTCACTGTCCCAGGGAATCACAAACACCAGGCATGGCCACAGCTCAGAGCTGCCACCAGTCTCCAAACTGTATCGTCTTTATGAATTATTCAAATACCACAAATAAATGTTCTCAGAGAGTGAATTTAGTGGTTTGGAGTACAGTCAGCCCCGTGGTGGATTTCCCATTCTGCAGCCGTGCCTCCTGCCCACAGCTGGGTCCAAATGAGGAGAGTGCACTCTGGGAGGATTAGGGGGAGCTGAGATGGATGGCAAGGATGCTAAATCCTGCAGCCCACACACTGAAAAGCTCACAAGGTCAGTGCTCACAAAGTACAGTTCTCTCTGTGCCTAAAATTCAAATGAAATGTTTTGATCATTACATCTCCTTAAATCATTATACTTGGAAAGCCTTGTGCAGGTGGGAGATGTGGGGAGCTGGATCTCCATGGAGACACAGCAACAGAAGCACAGTCCAACATTAATGCAGCTGTTTTATCACATGTTGGGCCTGAACTTATCCTTTCAGAGCTCTGAAATGAGCTGGATGCAGCTTGCCTCAGCTTTTCAAAGATCAAGGACACCCACACCAAAACCTCTGTGGGAACACAGCTATTCCCACTTGGAATGGATGCAGCTGGAAATTGCTAAACTTTCTTTTCCTCCTTCACAAAAGTGCAGGAATTCTCTGCACCTCTCAGATTGTAGGGATGAGGTTTCTCTGTGAATTCCTTTCCCTAGGACCAGCTGCTGTCCGCTGGTGCTGTGCATGAAGAAAAGGATGGGACACACTCCCACCTTATGGGGGGATTCCATGCAACCCCTGAATGTACAGGAAACAGTAGGTGCAAAAATTACTTCACCTACTACCTGTGACACTTCTCCAAAAGCCCAGCAGAGCTGCTCACAGTGTGGATTTGCTATGTAATAAATTTCCTTTTGTGCACCAAACCCTTTTCCTAAAATCCTGGAATGGTTTGGGTTGGGAGAGACCTTAAAGATCATCCATGCCATGGGCAGGGACACCTTCCACAGTCCCAGGTTGTTCCAATCCTGTCCAAACTGGCCTTGGACGCTGCCAGGGATGGGGTGGATTGTCCTCAGGTGTGTGATTTGCAGGGGCAGGCAGGACTGGGAGATCCTCAGCAGCAATTTCAAACTTTCTCCTAAAACTCTGAATTAGACCATTCTGCAAATAACCCCCCACAACCCTCAAGTGCCTGAAAAAGGTGCGAAAATATCAAAATCACCTGGTTTAATCAACTCACAATCAGTTTCCTTTGGAAAAGGGATGTATTTGACCAGGGCTATTCTTCAAGAAGAATATTTATCTCTCAGCCTCTCCTTCTGTTAGAATTTCACTCTCCAGAAAAACAAAATGAACGTGATTTGAGTTTGTTTTCTGGGCTTTATGAGGGCAGACAAAAGAAAGGAAAAGTCTTAATTTTTTCCCAAGCTTAAATGAACCAAAGAAATTATCACAGAGGAATACAAAGCAACAAAGAAATTTTGGATTGAGTCTGAATCAGGAGCAAAAACTGTCAGGTTACTCAATGATTGCCACTTCCAAGAGGTAAAGTGAATTTTTCTTAGACATAATTTTCTACTCTGAGGCTTTTTATTTGTTTGATAGGAGAAAATCAAATGACACTTAATATTGCTAAAAAATGTTAAGTCTTTGCTTTTTTAAGTCTGCAACTTGTGAATATTTCAGTTGAGAATAACCAGTATTTTTCTTCTGGGATAAGAGATCCAGATCCATGCTGGGTAAAGCTGGTGGTAACAGCTTAGTTGAGATATTCTGTAATGCTTTTTCTGGTCTGTATGTTCCATTCAAGGAGGATTTTGGTGTTCCTTATATCCCACCTGCTTGTCTTGATTCCTCAGGGTCATCTCCAGCCCTGTAGAATCCCATATGGCATCAGGCTGAGTAGAAGAGCTGGACAAGAAGGAAATGGGGGCTTTTGGAGTTTTCCCCATTTCAATTTTCTCCATTCAATCCAATTTTTATTCCCAAGTAACCTTCATTCCTGATGGACCCCTGTTTCCCTGGGGATGGTTGAACACCTGCCTGCCCATGGGAAGCCATGAACAAATTCCTTGATTTGTTTTGTTGTGTGTGGCTTCTCCTTTACCTGTTTAACAGTCTTCATTTCAACAAATGGGCTTTATCACTTCCAGTTCTCTCCCCCATCCCTCTGAAAGGGTTTGGGGAAGAGGTTGAAGTGGGGCTGAGCTGCCAGCTGGGGTTAAACCGTGACCACAGGTAGGGTTTGCTTGTTCAGATGGGTAAAAATGTTGGCTGGGTGTCAGAACCCAGGACTTTCCTCTGACTGCCCTGGAGGGCTCCAGACCCTGGCAAAGAGCTCAGAGACCTTGGCATGGAGTCACAAACACCTGTGCCTTTGATTTTAGCCCATGGAAACAATTACTAACTGTGGAGAGCTTTGTTCAGACATGGCTTATAGAAAAAGGCCATGTTCATATACAGCTGGTTAAGCAGTAAAAAGAAGCTGTAAGTAGTAAGTTCTCAGCCTTTTTCCTTACAAGAAAAACAATAACACTGTGTCCTTGGTTAAATGATGAGAAAAACACGGTGGAAAACATGGAGTTCTTGAGGCTGGTCAATAACAGTCAACAGCAGGATGAGGAAAACAAGTATTAGCCTCAACAAGAAACCACAGGTATTAGCAACAAAGGAGGGCTTGGCATGTAATCTGTAACCAATGATGAGCTCGGTTTTTGCAATATGTATGAGCTTAATTAACACTACTATAGAAGTGTGTAAGCTGGATCAATAAATCTGAGATCGATGATCATCGCTAGGATGTGCAAGTCTCTCTTCACTTTCCTCAACTAACTTTGTGTGAGGATTTACAAGCCACAAGAGTTTGAGTAGAATGATAGTGAATTTATCACAGGGTGAAAAAGTAGAATTTTGGGGATTTAGAATGGGGGTTCAAGAGGCAAGATGGAGGAATCTGGGCATGTCCTGTCCTTCTCCTTCTTGTCCTTCATCTTCTGCTGTGATGTTGGCACTTCTGGATTGGTTTAGAGTAGAGACAGACTGTCTAACATAGGTGATAGGTATTGGAAAATTAGTGTAAATAATGCACACGTAGTTCTTAGTATAAACAGCCAACACCACCCCAAGGGTGGTCAGTGTGCCACAGCCCAACCTGCCAGACAGACCTCAGCAGGTCAGAGAAAGAATGTCATAGATAAGAGAAAATAAACAGCCTTGAAAAGCAGAAACGATAAATCTCGACTTTTTCTTCAGTTGTGGGGCTGGGAAAAGAAAGACTTTCTAATACCTTGGGGGTCATCTCAACCACAGAAAACCAAGAGCTGGGAATCTAGGAAATCTGTTCCTCTGCTCCTACTTGCAGGCAAATTATTTTTCTGCTGCCAAAAAAGTTATTTTAACCCTTTGTTTTCTATGAATTACATCCAAATTATTTCATGGGTCTATTTTGAATCTCCTTCTCTGTGGAGCCATCAACTGCAACTCACCATGATTCACTCCAGAGAAACATTGGCTTTTGTTTCAAAAATACTCCAGGAACATTGCTCAGAATGCTTCGAAATACTAAACAAATAATGAATGACCCCTTTTAATCATTAAAAACCTGATTATTGAGTGAATCACTGTGTTTTTTATCTAAGGGAGCTCACGCTGAAATATGTGTCATGTTGGTATTTATTCTGACCTCTACTAGAATACCAAAACCCAAAATTTCTGAAAATTAATCAGAAAGAAAAGAAAATAAACAGGGTTTTGTTAATTACAACAATGATATTATTACAGTGAGACTATTGGTAACTGTTTATATTAAAAATTCTGTATGTATTCTGTAAAACAGCAGTGGTGAACCCTGGGAAACAAATTTGGAGACAATAATATGGGACAAAGAAATAGTTTCATTGTTTGGGAGAGATGAACGGTGCTAGAGATGAGAGTTACTTGCTCTGTCAGTTGTTCTTGTCTTCTTCCTTTTCCTGTCAATAATCCAATATAAGTGAGGGAACCCAGACTAAAGAATGGGGGTTTTTTTTTGGTGCATTCAGGACTGTATGCATTTATACTGCTTGAGGTGCTGCTAAGCCAAGAGAATTTTCCTGCTTTTTTTTTTGAGCTCAGAGCTGTCTTTTCAATGTTTTATTTGCTCAGTTTTCCCAGCAGTTGTTTGGTGTGATGGACCTGAGTGGAGCCTCAAATCAGCCTCTATTCCAAACTCTGCACTATTAGAATAATCTTAAAACTTTTTAAAGTCAATCTCATATGAAACTCTATTTGAAATAGCTGAGGTCAAAATAATTGTTGGAGTTGGCATGGAAGAGGCTAAAAAATCTGATTTCACTTTCATGTCACCTTTGTTTCCTTGGAAAGGAATGTGTATCAGTCAAGAATCAGGGAACAGGAACACTGAGCTATGCAGTGCCCACAGGACAGAGATCTCTGGGAACAAACAGATTTTTGGCTGGCAGCAGCAGGAATAAATTATCCATAAAACAAACAGTGAGCCAGGAGTAAGGTGATTTTTGGGACATACTTTCACCTAGACGTGATCTAATAATAGATTATGATCAGTCTTTGTGTGACTGTCCAAAATGGAACATAAAACTAAAGGTTTTATATCAGAACATGGTGAAAAGTCCTCTGTAAAAGCTCTCCTTTCTCCAGACCCTCCTGATAGATTTAAATCTTGCTCAGCAAGTGTCCTTCTCTTAGAGCTCTCCAAAAAGCAATGTGAAGAAAGTTCTAAGAACTCTGCTCATCTTTAAGGAGTCATTTGTTTCTTTTCTTTCTCTCTTGAGTCCCAGGGAAGGGTTAAGTTTCCAAATGGAGCTTTGATTCTTTGTTCAAGCCATATTTAGCACAGAATGCCCTGTACCTAAGCGCTGACACCTCTCTCCACAATAAACTTTGAAAAAAATTCCCTGGGAGAAAGTGCAATTAGAGGAGGAGAGGAGCACAGTGACTCAGAACACTCTGTTTGGAGCTGGCAGGGAAAGGCTGCTCTGCTGGAGCTGGGAGATGCAGCAACAGTGAAAAGAACAGAGAGTCAGAGTGTTTGCCCAAAAAAACGTGTCCCACTTGGCCTCCAGAAGTGCCTTGGCTTCTCTGAGGTTATTTTGCACTCTCTTGTCTCCTTCTGCTGATCAATATTCAGCCACATGAAAATAACCCTGCACATCTGTCTTTTAACCATGGAATTGTCCCCATGGCCAAATCCAGACAGGTGACACTGTCAGAAGTTTCTGAATATTGTACTTTGGGTGAGAAGCAGCCCTGGCATCTCTGGGGCTTTTGAAAAAGCTTAAAACTGGGAATCCCAAGCCCAGGTGAGGCACTGCCACCAACCTGAGGTGCAAGGAGAACCCTGGAGTTCTCGAAGTCTCGGGTTGCTGTTGATCATTGCTGCCCTGAGATGTGCAGGGTGTCTCTGCTTCGGCCCGTGCCGCTGAAGAACGAGTCTGGACTCTTCACTTTTTGGTCTTGAGGTTGTTTATTAATTCTTATCTATACAATTTTCTTTCTGCCCTGCTGAGATCTGCTCAGCAGGGCAGCCAAAGGCACTCTGTGTTGTCCTTTTGTACTACAAACTACGTATGACATATTTACACTTAATTCCCAATGCCCATCACCTATGTTAGACAGTGCACTTCTACTCTACACCAATCCCAAAGTGCCAACAGCACTGCAGAAAATGGAGAACAACAAAAAGAAAGGCTGGACATGCCCAGATTCCTCCATCTTGTCCCCATAACCCCCATACCAAAAATCCTAAATTCTACATTTTCACCCTGTGAATATCTTATTATTACACCATTCAAACCTGGGTGACTTTCAGATCCTCATACAAAGCTGGTAACTTGCTCCAGGGGTCAAAATCAAATCCCCAGGTGCTTTGGGCAGCATGCCAGGGTCTCTGAGCCCCCTGACGGGGACCTTGGCAACTCTGGACATCCAAAGGGATGTGCTGAGTTCTGACATCAAAGGAACATTCTACCTGTAGCTTGTTTAAGAGGTTACCAACAGATCTCCTGGGAGATAAGAAAGGGAAAGAAAACTGTTATTCCCTTTTTTGTTCCCTCTTTCCAGAGCTGTTTGACATCTTTGAAAAGAGCTGAATCCTCTCAGATGCTGGGCCCATGCTGAGAGCTGCCTGGGCAGTAAGTCCTGGTGCCTGGGTGGATGTGGAAGCTGTGACATCTGAAAGGATGCTCCAAGTTTAGATCTTTATCTTGCCAGTAGATTTTTGATTTTTCCGTTACTATGATTCTCTTTGACTGAACACTTCAGAAAAATGTATTTGGATCTATAATAGAGATAATTCCCCAAAGGGCAGTTCCCACTAACCTTAAACACATGGCAGCTGTGTAGGATGCAGGAGAAAGAGCAGGTGAGTCACTGCTGAGAAGCTTTTTGACATTTGGTGTTGCTTTATGGTCTGTAAAATGTGGCTATTTCTGAGAACACCGATGAGATGAAATGCTTCTCCTTCATTAATTTAGTTTTCCTGCTGAATCTCCTTCTGCTCTTGGTCATGTTTCTGTTCATAAGCTGTGCCAGTAGCTGGTGCCTATTTCCTACCAGAGGCAGGAACTTCCCAAGCTGTATCCATGTATTTATCCCAGAACACAATCTCATATAGTCTCAAAATACCCAATAATAATCTTGGTGCCCAAATATCAAAACCCTGATTTCTTAAAATCCTCACATTTTTTTGAATACGAGTAATGCTTGTCCGTTGAGGTTCTCCTAAAGTGATGCCATTCTCAGATTATTACCTGGTAAGGCAATTTCAGGAAGAAAGAAACGTGCAGTTCTCTAAAGAGAGAAACAGAGCAGCACTGGGGCCTTTATTTAAGCAGTCTGACAGTAAAAGACCGTTAAAAGATGGGAATGGAAAGGAGAAAAAAAAAACTCTTTAAAGTGCCCTTCTCCATCTTATACTTTTAATTGGAGAAAAATATAAGTGAAAAACACTGAGCCATGGAATCTTCAACATCCCACAGGCAATTTTTGCATGGGCATGGAGTGACAGGACCAGGGTGAATGGCTTCAAACACATGGACGTAGATTTAGATGAGGTATTAGGAAGGAATTGTTCCCTGTGAGGGTGGGGAGGCCCTGGCACAGGGTGCCCAGAGCAGCTGTGGCTGCCCCTGGATCCCTGGAAGTGCCCAAGGCCAGGCTGGATGGGGCTGGGAGCAGCCTGGGACAGTGGAAGATGTCCCTGCCCATGGCAGGGGGACTTAAATTAGATGATCTTGAATTTCCCTTCCAACCTGAACCACTTCTTACCTGCCCCTTGAACAAAACAGAATTTATTTGCCCCATTTCAAGTGTTTAGGTGTTTCCAGGAGATAGAAACCCCTGGGTGACACTGGAATCCTCAGACAACAGTAAAGGGTAAAGAGCTTATAAACAACAGGGGCAAATGAACAACAAAGAGGAGGATGATCACAGGCCAGCCTCTGAAATATTTAATTGCAAGCTGAACCTTCATTTATTTAGAGTAAATGTAGATCTGTGTCGCTGAACTCTGTGCAAATTGCCACGGGGTCTTTCTAATGCCCACTGGGCCTGAGTTCAGCAACGTGATGGATTGTTCAATTTACTGAGTAAACCAAGAGCTCCCTGTGAATTTTAGATGCTAATCTTCAGATTGAACTCCATTGCCAGTGAGACCTGCCCTACAAAGTTTGCTAATAAGAATTGATCCAACTATTGATAAGGATTTAAAGGGTTGATGCAGGATATTAACCACATATTGAACTCAGCTGCTCCCCAGCTACTGTTACAAAAAAAAAAAAAAAAGTGTAAGGCTGTTTTAAACCTGCTAAAAATTAATAGATATCATATCCACATGAAGTGACATCATTATTGTGTCGTTAATTAGGGGACACCTTCATGTGAACAAGCTAATCATGAAAATTTGAGATGAGAGAAAAGAATAAGAAGTACATGCCATTGGTGTGCATATTGAATCACATATTTATCCCAGTTGTCCTTCTTTCAGCAGGAATTTCTTCACAGAAAGGGTTGGCAAGAGGCTGGTCAGGGAGGTTTGGAGTCCTCACCCCTGGAGGTGTCCAAGGAAGGACTGGAGGTGGCACTCAGTGCTCTGGGCAGGTGACAAGATGGGGATCAGGAAGATTGGACTTGATATCTGAGAGATCTTTTCCAACCTAAATGATTCTGAGACCTTTAAAAGTGAAGACACAAATTTCAAAAATGATGAGGAAAGGGGGCTCAGAGAAGATTTCAAACTGAACCCAGCTCTGATCTATCAGTGTCTTTATGGTTAAATTACAGTGGGTGGGCCTGGTGGCCTAGGTACCAAAATCAGGATTGTGTTGGACCTTACATATCTAAAAACCTGAGGACCTTTCCTCCCTGCAATTTTGTAAAAAGAAAAATCCATCAAAGCGATTTCCTTGGCACTGTAGCAATCAGACCCAGGCATTAGGATTTGGGTGTTTATTCCAAGAGGAATAAAATGAGGAAAATCATGGACATGTTAATGAGCCTCCCAGAGGGGTTTTCTGCTGTTCATGGAGAAAAACCCTCCACATCCACAGGTTTTTTTTTAACAGTTCCAGGGATGATGATTCCACCCTGCACAGCCTATTCCAATGTCTGACCACCCTTACAGTGGAGAAATTTTCCGCAATATCCAATCAAAACCTTATCTGGTTCTGTCCCTGTACCTGGAGAAGACACTTGAGTTATATCTTGGGAGATCTCAGTAGCTTTTTCTGTTTCTTCATTGCTTATTACTCCTAAAAGAGATGGGGAAGGACAACAGCAGGAGAGACACAAAAAGCCCCAAACTAACTGTCTTTTGTTGAAAATCAAGACAATTCAGATGTCAGGTTACTATTAGGGAATTTTAAGAGCTTTCTTAATTAGCCTTACGTTAGAAGGCAGTAATTAGTATGTGTGTGCAGTACAGTCACTTCAACAAAAATTGATTTGGTTTAATTAGATTTACGCATCTGCCATTTTTCTAAACCTCAAAATAATTTGAAGTGTGGGTGGGCCTCCAGTCCTAAATCAGAAGGGGAAAAACAGACACGTAAACCTATTGCAAGATCTGCTAAATCTGGTGGAGTGAAGCAGAGTCACAACCAACACTCATATTTCAGAATTCCTGGATTTATCCCCCATAAATTCAGTCTGACTTTCATTTGATGATTCTGAACCCAGCCAAAACTAAGCTGGTTTGAGCACCCAGCTCAACATCTTGAACATCTCAAGGGATGTTCAAGATGTTACTGGAATGATTATCTTCATTCCAGTTTCTGGAATGATTATTTTTTTTTCCTTATCCTTTATTGAAGGGACCTATAAAGACTGACATTCTCAGAGTCACAGCAAACAGCATTTACTTGAGCAAGTATTAAATTGGATACACTGAGATGAGAAAATAATCAATTAACGCTAAAAAATCCTTATCACTCAATGGAAAAGAGTGAAACAACCCCAAAGGATGTGTCTTATGAACACTGAGATTTATGGATGGTTTGTTAATAGATTTTCCCTTAAATTTCAAGTTACAACAAGAACTGATATTCAGAGGAGTAATCACAACAGGTAGTATCAGAGATGCTGAATAAAAGGAATGGATTGCAAACATTTTTTGTTTGTCAAGATCCTCTTGGTGTTCTCAGTAAATCCATAAAATTTCTCAATGTAGAAGGTGAAAAATGGAATAACAGCTCACAGATATTTGCTTCTTGGCTCTACCAAAAGAGAAATGCAAAATTAACAGTTTGGATGCAGTTCTCCCACCTGAGTGATTCCATGATTTAAGGGACGCCAAGGCACAAGAGGTGGAGAGATCAGGAGGGGAGAGGTTTGGTCAATATTGCAGAGAGAAATCTTCTGAGAACTTTGCTGGGCTTTGACATAAAGAATCTTTCAAGCTGTGTATGTTCACCTCAAAAAAATGATCTCTTGCATGGAAGTTACCCACAAATTGCCTATATTATATGTTGTGGCTGACACCAACATCCCCAGTTTTCTACATTCCCTAATTCTAGACAAGAAAAACTGGGATTATTTTTGTATTTATTATTTATACTTCATGTAGTAAAAAAATTAAAAAGTAAAAAAAAAAGCTTTGTGGTTTTGTGTTTGAAGCCTGTCCTAGCAATCATCAAGATTCAAAGAAGCCTGTCTAGCAATAAATTTCATTTTGGATAGCCTTGATATACCACATCTGTATTATGACATGTCCAAATTTTTAATGGCAATTTGAGCAATCTCTCCATTTTGATTGAAAGGCTGCAATGTAAATGAAGACCTAGAGAACAAAGCCCTTTATTCAATCATAAAATCTGCTTTGATGCACCTGGTATCACCTCTCTGGCCATGAAGGGAATTACTTTGCTCTCTCTCTTACACCTTCTAAAAAGTGGTTTTGAGATAGAAATTTTAACCTATTGACTACCAGTGCTTAAATCTGATGATGGTAGAAATCCTTGGCTGAAGTGATATCTCAGAAAGCCTCACCCTGGCCTCTGAGTTTTCAATCTTGTCTTTGGGAGAAGTTTTCAGAGAAGAAAAAATACCCCAAACAAACCCCAAACGCTGTACATCTCTCTAAAACCATTCCTTCAAGGAAGTGAAATTTCAAGGTGATAGAGGTGTGATATCTCAGCTGTGTCTCTGGGCTTTCCAGACCTGTGAACAAAGTCAGGAGCACAATTCATCCCATCCTAAAAGAGGATTCCAAGAGGGGCCCAAAGAGCTGCATCCTGGAGGTTTCCATTCCTTTCCCCCGAGTGGCCACAGGGGAGTCAGGGGTGACTTCCATGGGTAAATGTCTGTTACAGCTGGGGAATGTTGGGTCTAACCATGTAATTAATTGTCGCAGACATTTCTCCACAGAAATCCTTTCTTTCAGATTTCTGCGTCTTCGGGAGGCCAGAGGCCCCCAAAGACAAGGTAAACAATTATTATCAGCTGCTGTGGAATGCAATAGGATTCACCTTGATTGGCTCATTTTCTATGTTTATAATTAAGGGCCTTTCCTTCTCTGGCACATTGCTCTGCTCGCTGCTGCTCTTTTGTTTTTCGATCAAAAAAAAAAAAAAAAAAATTTAAAAATTAAATTAAAAAGATTGAAAATAGAGGGCAGCAGCTCTGAAGCGCTGAAGCACTGAAAGGCCAGAAAGGACATTTCAAAATTGTTCAAGTTGTTTCAAATTGTTTCAAATTGTATTAAGACTGTCAATGGTTTTTGATAACTATTGATGGAACTCTTTTGCAGAAGTCTGTTTCAGGACCAAAAGGACTCTCAGATATTCCAAGGGAAACAACTTCGGCTCTTGGACTGTTCCTGAAACTCAGCTGCATGGACTTGAATTCTCTTTGCATTGTTTTTGGCAATTTTCTTATATTGTAGGATTGTTTTAGTGATTTGTGAGTATTCTATATTTTATAGGTGAAGGAATTTCCTGTTCATTCCACATCAGCATTTTTCTTTTATTTTTATACAATTTAGAAAGGTGAGATGTCGCAGACATTTCTCCACAGAAATCCTTTCTTTCAGATTTCTGCGTCTTCGGGAGGCCAGAAGCCCCCGAAGAGAAGGTAAACAATTATTATCAGCTGCTGTGGAATGCAATAGGATTCACCTTGATTGGCTCATTTTCTGTGTTTATAATTAAGGGCCAATCACCAGTGCAAGCCAGGGGACTGAGTCCCTGGACACAACTTTGTTTTGGATTCTTTTCTATCTATTCTTAACTTAGCTAGCAGCTCTGCAAACCTCTCTCTATATTCTATTTAGTATAGTCATAATGTATTATATATAATATATTAATAAATCAAGCCTTCTGATTCAAGAAACAAGATTCACCGTCTCTCTCTCTCCAACCGTGCCCGCTCAGGGTGCTGTAATAATTAATTAATTAATTAATTAAAAAAATTTAAAATTTTTAATTAATTAAAGGAGATGAATTAATTTTATCTGAATTCTACCTGGGTAAAACCTCTGTTTCTGTCAGTTCAGTGTAGATGAAAACCAGATTTTGACAAGCCTGGATAGCAAACAATTTGAAACACTTTGTCTTGAATTTTGTTTGATGTGAATAACTCTTGTGTATCATGTGGGATGGAGCTTGGAGCAACCTGGGATAGTGGAAGGTGTCCCTGCCCATGGCAGAGGGCTGGAACTGGGTGGGCTTTAAGGTCCCTTCCAACCCATCCCAGGATTCTGTGATCACAGAGGTGTGATTTCAAGTGCTGATCTGACGACATCAATCAGAAAGTTTGGTTTGGCTCAGAAGAAATTTACTGGGGAAAAGGAGTTTTGCAGAGAATATTGTTATAAGCTGAGGCTCTGTGACTGAAATTCACAATAAATTGTGACATGTACATGCTGATATGATCCTGAAAACAAATTAATAATGCAGAACATAATAAAGATATCTATCCATGGCTACTTCTTGCTACTGGGAATGACTGATCAATCAAACTGGACAGTCCTGTCCTCAGTCAAAAGCCATGAGCAGCCTCTTCCTAACCTAGAGAAGAAAAGAGTAATTCAAAATTTAAGAACCTACCTATTTCAAAACAATAAGGTGAGGAGTGGATATTCCTCAGGGATTGTTAATTAAAATATGCTTTCTCTCTCCCTCTCTCTTTTTTTTGTTTTAGTTACCAAACCTCTCAGCTGGGTCCAGTCTACCAGGAGGAGCCTGTTGAAGTGACAGATCCCAGCGTGTGGAGATGGAGGGGAACAAACTCAATCTCACAGCCTGCTCTTAATGAAGCAAAACATTCCTTCAGTGCCAGCTGGCTCGTTAGCGACAGGGATAATTTCTCCCAGCAGCACAATTACCAAAAGCAAGGCCACAGGACACCTCGTGGATCCCATAAAAATAAACATTCCTTCCATATCACAGTAAAGCTTGGCAGGTAGAGAGCCTGGAAGGATCATCTGGATTGTCAGTTCTTGTGCGCAGAGTGGCTCTGTGGTAAAGGACACATTTCCCATATTCCTGGGAGGGGGGAAAGAAGCAAAGAACCTGCAGGAGGTGTCTTGGACCTGCACATCCATGAACATCCTGAGATGCACTGGTGTGGCATTCACATTCTCTGAAAAATCCCTTCACCCAGAGTTTTTCTCCTGGGAAGCTGAGAAGCCTCAGAGCAAATGAAAACAATTCTTATCTGATTTGCTTCTCCTGTGTTGTGCTCACATGTGGAATGTGTTTGGAGATTGTTTACCCACAGGTGATTGTTCCATTGGATTCTGCTGTGAGTTGTTTTCACTCTTTGGCCAATCAGGGCCAAGCTGTGTCAGGACTCTGGAAGAGTGAGGAGTTTTCATTATTATCTTTTTAGCATTTAGTAAGTATCCTTTCTGTATTCTTTAGTATAGTATAGTATAGTATAGTATAGTATAGTATAGTATAGTATAGTATTCTTTAATGTAATATAATATTATAAAGTAATAAATGAGCCTTTTGAGAACATGGAGTCAGATTCATCATTCCTGCCTTTGTCAGGGCATTCCCCTGCAAATACAATACATTGAATGCCTGGATTCCAAATTATTGCTGTCACTGAGATCACAGACTTATAGAATTATGGAATGGTTTGGCTTGGAAGGGACCTTAAAGATCATCCAGTTCCAACGCTGACACCTTCCACCATCTCAAGGTGCTCCAAGCCCCATCCAACCCAGCCTTGGACACTTCCAGGGACGCAGGGGCAGCCACAGCTTCTCTGGGAAATCCATTCCAGGGCTTCCCCACCCTGCCAGGGAAGAACTCCAGCTGGACTGAGCTGGGATTGCATCCCAGGAGCTGCCAAGGAAGGACAAATCTGCCACATGTCATCACAGCCACCCCCACCAAAATCAGGGTCTTGCTTTGACCTCTCAAGCAGCGCCTCTCAGAAATAAATATTTCATGCAATAAATGTGTTTCTTCACTGTACACCAAGAGCACAGAACCTGATAAACTTCTGAGGTTTCCTGCCAAGATTCAGTGTGGCAGATTGGGCTCCAAACCAACATACATGAATTTTTCCTCCTTATTCAAATAGCTGCGCTTCCACTATATATTCCATCCTATATATTTTTTTGTAGTGTAGTGGTTTTTGACAGTGTCAGATGCTGAGTCAACAAAAAGGTTTTAATAATATGACAGAATATATTTTATAAAATATATAATATATAACATATAATATTATATAAAATATATAATGTAATGCAATATAATGCAATATAATATAATGCGATATAATGCGATGTAATGTAAAGTAATATAATAATATAATATAATATAATATAATATAATATAATATAATATAATACAGTATAATATAATATACCTGGGTCTAGATGTCCTAAACATGTTGAGACAAATTTTAATACAACTTAAATCAAAATTTATTATCCCACCTTCAAAGGGAGAGGAAAAACCTGAACTCATCAATTCATTACTGAATGAAAAGAAACATACATGAAAAGGGATTTTTTTCCCCAGCATTTATTTTTGAGGAATAGAAATAAAAATCTAACTATTAATTCTATATTTTAATTAGTTAGAGATGCAAGTATTGTTTTTCCCCCCAAATTTCTAAGGAGCTAATTTTAGTTATTGTTTTTTGAAAAGATGGAGTTGAAGCTGCATATTTGAATACTGAAATAGAGCTGTTTTTCACAAGTTCTGATTCATTGCATATGGTGAAATTTTGTGTTCTAACTTGCAATCACAAAGCAGTTTTCCTACTCTTCAGTGTAGCAACTGAATCTGTTTTTCATCTGGTAACACAGATGCTTTTGGAAAATATAGATCTGAACATACCATTGTGCAGGTTGCATCTGAAGAAAAATAATTAAAGTTATGAAGTTCCATTGAAGTTACAATTAAAATTAGTTAGAAGTCTGAAAACTGAAATTATTTGTCTGTGCAATTTTGGTTTTCTTTTCTACCTGAGAAACTAAAATTCCACCACACTTTTTGACTTTTTAATTTTTTTTTATTAATTTGGGGTGAGGTTTTTTGGGGGGGATTTTCTTTTTGGTAATTTTTTTTTTTTTATTCAGCTTTTACTCAAAGCCACTTTGGTTTCCATTCTGAGGTGGCAAATTTTCCTTACACATTCTAGATGGAGTTCCATGTTCAGCAGCAAATCTGAGCTGCATTCTAGGGAGCTGTAGCTCAGATCACACAGAGATTCAGGCAGAGCAAGGTCTCCTTGTAGTGGCTGAAATGTTCCCTCTGCAGTTAGAGGGATTTATTCTTGTCTTTCCTACTAATTCTATTCCTGGTTTTAGACCTGGTGAGGATGAGCATAAATTGCCCAAGTTCACACAGCTTTCCTGGGAATAAATTTCTCTATTTCCTCTTGGGATCCACACTATTTATTTATTTGAGTGGTTCAACCAGCCAACATGGGAAAGTTCAGATGTTCCTACAGATAGGTGCTGACAAATGTCCTAAAACACAAACAAAGGATGTCTCATGGAGCAGAAATCAGCTTTTTATATTTGCTGGCTTCAAGCTGGGTTTACAGCAACTTTTGGGGTTCTTCCCAAGAGTTGTGTTCAACCATTCCTCACCACTGAGATCTTTCACCCTTAAATTCACTTTATTTTACCCTGCCAACCCCACAGCAGTGAGAAACATCCCCTGGGTGTCTGTCCTTCCCAGTTCACCTCTGCCAGTGTTCAGCCGACCTGGATGGAAAGTTCCAGAAGCACTGGCAATCAGGCACAGGGATTTGGGGAATGCTGAGGAGGTTTGGCAGTGCTGGAGTCCATGGAATCACAGTAAAAATGTTGTGTAAATTCAGGCTCAAGCCTCTGCTCAAGTTTATTTGAGCTGTTTGTATAAAAATTAGTGTATATATGTATAAATAATTCTATAAATCCATTAACACCAGTGGTGTTGCTGAATTATTGAATCCAGGTTGTCTCTCCCCTGGAATGGAGAGAATTAGCTCCAGCAATTTATTTTTAGTGCTTGCTAAAATTCCAGCTGAAAACAAATAAAAATTTATTCTATTCCAGAGCTACTCTCTTTATTACAGCTCAGTTCAGAGCCAAGCTCTGCCTTCCACAGCGTGTGGGTCCTTGGGACCCTGGCTCACGTTCCTGCCTGCACAGGGTCCTGGCTCTGTCCACACGACACTGATGAGCCGATGATTCCAGAAGAATTGTCCTGGAACCCTCTGGGAGGAAAATTCTCCAGATTCTTGATGGAAAACTGTTGCAGTAAGGTAGAAAAATCACAAAGAAAGGCTTCATAAAGTCAAGCCTGCTCTCCTGGAATCAGTGGCTGGCCTTGTCAAAGCTGGCATTTTGCACGTTCCCATGTGAAAGCAATCCTGGTGTGAGCAGTTCATTAATATAACAATTATTCTTGGGTAAAAAAAACAACCAGAATCTGTATAAACTGTTTTGACACAGACAGAAAAATGAAAACTATCTCTCACAAAAAATCTTTTCCTACAGGTACACCCCAGGGGTTTGAGTGGCCAATCAACACAGAATTACAGCTTGTTACTAACCTGTGCAAATAATTAACAAGAAAACTACTGACCAATTGGAGTCCCACACAAGGTTTGAAAAACTGAATGAAAAGGAGTTATGTGAATAAAAAAAAGGGATTTTTTTCTACCATGAAGGAAATTAAATCTGTGTGATTTATTCCCACAGAAAGCACGGACCCAACGCTATTTCAGAGAAGCAAGCCACCAGAATATTTCCAATAAAATTCAGTCTGTGGTGATGTGAAACCCCTTTTTGTGACTTTTAAGTGCCTAAAAATAGCTGTTGAGCTTTGTCACTGCTCTGCCTGAGGCTGGTTCCCCCCTGAACCTTTTTATGGCCTTTCCTTGACCTCTGGGATCTGCCAGCACTGAGTGGTGCCATCAATTGATCTCTCACTTCGTGATGGAGCCAGCAAATTCATCACACTCATTTTCCATGCCGGAGGTCAGATGGAGCCTCAGAATTCCATAATATTTACCTGATAAACATTTACAACCCCCAGCATTCGTTATTAGCACAGGAGGTGTTGGTGTTTGCATTAAACACTAATTAAATGCTCATTTCCAGTGCTGTCATGTGTATTACCCAGAGCACAGGATGAATGATGGCAGTGGCAGATTTCAGAGAGCAGAAATATTTGCTTGAGGAATATTTCCTTGGAGATATTTTTTTTCTTCCTATTCCCTTTATGGCAAAACAATCCTGTTTGTAATACAGAGTAATCTTATTTATCTCTCTGTGCTTAAAATCATAAAGAGTATTTTTTTAGGAAAGGCAGTTGGTTGGAACAGAGAGAGAAGAGCAGAGGCAGAATGATTTTTTGGGGTCTATTATTCACAGCATTATTGGGAGCTAAAAAGGGGAAAAGGTGGAGAAAACCCCAAAGAGAAAGGAACCAGGAGCACACATTAATTCGCATTAATTTTTTTTTTCTCAAACAGAAGCTGGAGAGAAGCACAGCAGGAGAGGAGAGCCCACAATTGCCTGTTGCTCTGGCTGGTTACTCGGGTGTGTGTTTTTACAAGCTGATTACTCATGGAGTAAATGTGAATCACTCTTGCCATTCATGATTTGCTTTCCTTCCCCACTTTGGCTGGAATATCTGAGTGTGTGCGTTTATCCAGCTCTGCTCTGGAAAGGCTTTGAGGAGCAATTCCAAGGAGATTCCTGCTGGATGGCCCTTCAAATTTCACACTCTTCCTTTTCCATGGGCACTCAGAGATCCTGGGGAGTGAGGAGGGTTTTTCATCACCTTGGAAAATCAGTGTCTGAGGTCAAAACTTCCAACTCAGAGCTGTCCTGAGAGCAGTGAACCCTCCCAGGCTGAGAGGTGTGGTTGGGAGCTGCTGCTTCTGCTGAGTTCTGCTCTGTTTGCACTGTCAACATCCACTTTAATATCTTTTTTCTGGCAGCACCACAATGCATATTTTCATGGAGTTCCTATTCCTAAACAAAAGGCATTGCCTAACCCACACCTCTTGCAGTGTTTGCAGGAGAGGTGCAGTGTGTGCATTCTGGGGTTTTGGAATTCCAGAGCACACCTTGCAAGCCAGAAACTTCTACGTCCCTGAAACGGGGTATAAAATTTACACCATCCAGCTTGGAGGTGATATTTGGAGTTTAGAAAACCACATTATTGGGCATTCAAACACTAAAAGTAGGCAGCAGGTACCATAGCCAAAAGCTTTTAGTTTTCTTGTGGAGAACTCAGTAAGTATCCTAATTATCTCACAGAAAAAAAAAAAATTAAAAGACTCAATCAACTTGAAAGAAAATCAAGAATTAGAAAGGCAATTTATAGTCACCTATTTAAAATCAAATCAGAGCCCTTTGCTTTCTGCCCTTGTTTGTGCAAAAATGCTGAAAGGTTTTGCTCTTGGCAACCTGAAAGCTCATAATATTTACTATAATTTTACAGATCCAGGTGTTTGAAGCAGATATTATTTCCAGAATCATTTGGTTTTTCTGAGAGAATGAATTCTCATTTCACACTGGTTGGGTATGTTAATCCCCAACATCAGCACTTAGAAATTATCCAGAAGTGGAGAAAAATATTTTGAGCACATGGGCTGGCACCACCTGAAGACACAGAAGGAAACACGATGGTACAACAAAGACTGTGAATTCTGCTCCCAAAACTCCTATTCTAGAAAGAAAACATCTTTTCATGGCTGGTGGAAGTTTGTGAAAATAAATTTTGCAGAGGAGTCTATTTAAATGAGGGAGTTGGGTCTCCTAAAAACTTTGTACCACTCATACATTGCAAATTCCTTCTGCTAACAGTGCCAGGGAAAATCCCCTTTGCCATTGTCTCAGTGCAGTTAAGTGCAGTCTATCTTTTAGAACAAAGAGATTAATTACTGACCTCCAGCAATTAATTATAATCCATAAAAGGATTAATTTACATGTGGGCTGTAGTGAAAAAAAAAACCAAACCCAAACCCATTTTCAGTAAGCACAGTCAAATAAAGTCTTGTCATTTCTTAATTATATCTAATTGAAGGAACACCTAACCTGTGACCAATAAAATCCAGGGGCAATTTTCTGTGTCTTGGTGATTGATTGTGTTTGTGCAAGGAAAACAAAAATGGGGGAGGTCAATTTACTTAACATCAGCATGAGTAAATAAAATATTGCTGGTTTATATACCTCATTAGATTTTATAATCAGGACTAAAATTAGGTAGTGGAAGCCTGCAGCCAAGTCTATATTTTGACTTGCTTGAAATGTGGGAAATAGGCCTTTTAATTTGGATATTTGTCCTGGTTTAGGGCAAATTTGGAAGGAAACTTCCAAAGGGGTCCCTCTAGAAAGCAGATTCAAGACTAAGGCATCTCCTCTTTCTCCTCCTTCTAGAGGAGGAGACTTCTAGAGAAGTTCACCCAGGACAGTTTGCATTTACATTTCTCCTGGGAGAGGTTCACAGTGGGATCATTCAGGGGGCTCTGAATGAGGTCAATGTGCAACAGGGAGGAAGACAGAAAATGGTGAGGAGATTTACATGCCTTGGCAAGAAGGTAAATGTCACCCTGGTTTTTTAAGATTTTCTAAGCCTTCTGATGTTGACATTCTTGTAGTGAACTTTCTCACACACTTTCTGTAAATAACTCATTGTTTTGCACTCCTTTATGGAGGAGGAGAGAGTTGATGGACTGTTGGTTTGTCCAGTGTCATTGGAGAGGTGGCACTGTCACCCTCCAATCTGCTGTCACTTTTAGAAAACTATAAATGTTGGAGTCAGAAAATAAACTTCCTTTTTTTCTTCACCTTGAGAACAGCGGTGTGAGCTTGTGTTTTTTCATGTCCTATAGCGACAGGTAAATTCCTCCTCAATGGATAAAGCTGCAATAAAGGAATTTGGTTTTACAGAAGTTGCTGAGAGGAAGGTGGGGCTGTAACACAGAATCTGTCCTTGCATGTCTGGAAAAGACCTTTAAGGTCATCAAGTCCAACCTTCATTTTGGCACCATTGCCATAAACCACATCCTCACTGGCCACATCCACAGATTGTACACTTCCAAGGATGGTGACTTCACCATTTTCCTGGGCAGCCTGTTCCAGTGCTTGACCAACCTTTCAGTGAAGAATTTTTTTCCAAATCTCCATCTTAAACCTCTTCTGGAGCAACCTGAGGCCATTCCTTCTCCTCCTGTCCCTGTTCCCTGGGACCAGAGCCAGGCTCTCCTGGCTGCCCTCTCCTGTGAGGGAGCAGTGCAGAGCCACAAGGTCCCCCCTGAGCCTCCTTTTCTCCAGGATCAACAAGTCCCATCAATTTTCTTATCTCTTAAATATCTCAGAGTTGCTCTGCTTCATTGCGGCACCACCATCCCTTTTCCCTTGCAACATTTATGATGATTTTTCAATTCACCTATTTTTTTTGTTTGTTTTCCTCTTTCCGTGAGCTTCTTTTTAGTGGATTTGGTAGCTCTCCATGTGTGCTGCCTCAGCAACCTCTCTGAAATGCTGCTCTGGATTGAAAAAATCCTCCAAACCCATTTGTGACCGTGTTCACTGGGGTTCTTGGATGAGGGAAGAGATGAGGATCTGACTCCATGTTTCAGAAGGCTGATTTATTATTTTATGATATATATTACATTAAAACTGTACTAAAAGAATAGAAGAAAGGATTTCATCAGAAGGCTGGCTAAGAATAGAATAGCAAAGAATGATAACAAAGGTTTGTGGCTCAGGCTCTCTGTCCGAGCCAGCTGTGCTGTTATTGGCCATTAATTACAAACATCCAACATAAACCAATCACACCTGTTGCATTCCACAGCAGCATAATCAATGCTTACAGTTTGTTCCTGAGGCCTCTCAGCTTCTCAGGAGGAAAAATCCTAAAAAAAAGATTTTTCATAAAAGATGTCCGCAACACTCATTATTTTTTTTTTTAGGAATGGGGAAGTGCTGCTGAGTCAGCAGAGTGAGAGCACAGATCCGTGGAACGAGAGCTGGGTGGGAATTAGTGAGCCTGGGATAATGTCAGGGAGCATTCATTATGCTGCAGGGAGCAGGAGGAAATAGGAACATCATTATGGGAACATCATTATGAGCAAATTCCAGCTGCTGGGAGGAGGGAACCAGCACCGCTGTAGGAAACAGCACAATTGCTAATGGGGTTTTAAGAGCTGCAAACCTGATAGAAGGGAAAGTCATGCCCAAAAATAGTAATAAAGCTTTGGTAATCCATTATTTATGTGTGCTGGAAGGGAATATCCTGAGTGTTCTTAAAGAAATGCAAAAGCCTGCTTGTTTTCAGGGTGTTACTTTGCTACTTAATGCCCCTCCAAACCTCAGTGTAAGCAAATTTTAATGCAGAAATTAACAAGGTTTATTCTTATTTTTTATTCTTATTTCCTTTTTTTTAAAGTTTAATTGAATAGTTAATTCCTGGAGACAGTCCTATGCTTATCTTCTTGTTACCTGTAAAGTAAGAAGAATTATTCCCTACAATTCCACCAGGCAACCTGTATCAATTAAGGTTTTTCATGAGTTAATGGGGAAAATCATATAAACCTAATGGCAGCTGGATTCAGGCCTTCAACAGATAAGAGAATTTTCTTCTGTGCTTATTGTGGAAGAATTTTGCACTGAGGAAACCATTCAGCATTTAATTATGCAAAGCCAATGCTTTGTTTTATGAAAGGATGAGAATTGCTGGGCACACTCCTTACTCTCTGTTGAGTCCTTCCTGACAAAATTGACTTGAGTTTATGGAATCCCAGGGTGGTTTGGGATGGAGGGAACCTTAAAAATTATCCATTTCTACTCCTGCCAGGGACACTTTCCACTAGTCCAGGTTGCTCTGAGCTTCATCCTACCAGGCCATAAACACTTCAGTGATGGGGCATACAAAATTTCCATGGGCAACCTTTTCCAGTGCCTGACAAGCTCATAGTAAAGAATTTATTCCCAATACTTAATCTAAGCTTAGTCCCAGTTTGAAGCCATTCTCCCTTACCGCCCTTGAGTTGCTGCTGTTTGGTGATTTTAAAAGAAATAATTTCAGGCTCTGTCTTATCTTGTTCTAGCATTGTCAGCCAAAATGCAGAACCTGTGGCCTGGATTGGAAACCCACTACTGAAAATGAGAAAAAAACATTTGGATAGCTTGTAATAATAACAGTAGTTATTAATACATGGAGTTTTTTATACCACAATTGGTAAGCTCAAAGGCTGATGTTGCTGTGAAGGGAATCTTGACCTTATTTAATGAGGGGCAATGAATTTCTCCTGAAAATGATAAGTGGAGCCAATCATTGCTCCTCAGTCATCTGCAGAGCAGTGAATTATCCATCACCCTGCAACCTCTCACAGCAAGCCAAACCCCATCTCAAACTGGTAAACAAAATGGGCAGCCTTATGAGAGAGTCACTTTCTAGGAAAATGTCTCAAAATTTTCATTTCTGGTCTGGCAGTACCAGGTTTCATTCCTGTCCTGATGCCTTGTGAAGGCTGACCTAGGATAGAGACTAGATAGAGCTAAAGAATCAAGTATAATAAAAGAATAAAGAATAAATAAAATTTATTCAAAGGCCTCCATGGATGCACCTTGGGCAGCACCAGAGCCCAGCCAGGGCTGCACCCAAGATGAACCAAAATGGCCCCAAAATGCACGAGCGCTGCCGGGGTCTCTCCCTGGGATCAGCTCTGCTCCATTTGCACCTTGCAGTTCATTGTCCCATTCCAGCTTTAGCCCAGGCAGTCCCACCCTGCTTGTTTTTCTCTCTCCAGCCCACGGGGTTTGTGCTCTGGGGCTGAGATTTGGGTCATTTGTCCTTGGTGCCCAGCTGGAGCAGGAATTGTTTTGTCTCCCTGCTCTGTGCACAGAGCTCACCATGCCCTGATATGGAGCTCAGACCCACACACTAAAGCAGCACAGAATCTGAAAATATAAAAGCTAAACCTGAGGCATCTTTTCTTGTCCTCTTAATGAGGAGGAAAAAAAATTTGATCAATCAGTCAAAGGCAAAAACTTTGAAGACTTTAGGGCCTTTCAACTCTTAGGGTTTAATGTCAATCTTGCAAGGATCTGCAGCTTTTTAAATCACACACGCACATGAAAACCTCATCTTGTGGTGTCGCTCACCTGTTTTTGTCCAATAAAGTCCACACTGTCTCCTGTCTCTCTTTGGTCACAACAAAAAAGACAACAGGGGCACACTGTGGGCCCTGAACACTAGCAGGTGAGTAAAATAGATTAAAATATTCCTGTTCTAAAATCTCCTCAATTTTAATTCAACTTCTTAATTTTAGGGAACCTGTCTTCAGTGCATAGTTCTAGCAACTACACACAAATTGAATGTGAACTTTATGTCCAGAAAACACACTTTGGCCACGATCTGCAGGTTTTTCTCTGTGTAGGGGGACTTTCCCCCTACAACCCTGAATATTTGTTCAGTTGTTCTCTAGGGAACTACGAAGGCCTTCTTGTGTAAATTCAAAATTAAAAGCCAGATATGATAAACCTAAAGAGAAATGGGGAATTTTCTCTCTTTTACTTTTAATTTAGTCTCATTCATTTTTTTATTTTTGTCTCCTTGTTTTCTGTCCCCTTCCAACCCCCCACGTTCCCACTCAAATTTTATCATTATTTTGTCATTTTCCTTTGCTTTGCAGCCAGTCTTTGCTATGTGCCAAGCTTCATATTCCTTAACAGTGAAGTGAAAAGAATGAATGAATAAATAAATAAAAATCCTTCATGGGAAGAATAGACTCAAGAACCTCATGCTTATTTAAATTAAATTTGGCTCGGAGAAAAATAAAACTTCCTCAAGCCCTCTAAATTTTAACACTTTTTATTTGAAGTGCTACAGATGGAGCACATCACACATCTGCTGGGCTTCAAAACGTGCAGGAAGCAACACTTGGAGTTATTTGTGCTTTCAATATTTCTACTGTGCCCACTGAAGAATAAAAATCCTGCTGGCAGCCTTGTTCTTGACTGATTTTTACATGATCAGGGACATCAAGGAGATGGAAGTGATTTAACTTTGCAGATGTGGACTGGAAAAAAGTCTAATTAAGCATTCTTGCTGGAACATTAAATAGTTTAAACTTAATCTTCCATGATGATATTCTTATGGGTCTGGCAGAAAAGAAAAAAGAGAAGGGACATAATTGAGGCATGAATTATGGAATAGTAATACTATTATAAAAGAGATGGTTTTGTGATTGGCAGCAGAACCCCTCAAATTTAAATGCAGACCTCTGCAAACCTGTATTTAGTAGAAAGTGTTTATTAGGGCATAGTTCAGTCTGAAATTAAGACATCTGGTTTTGGTCTCCTCTCGAAGAGCAGGTCACAAGCAGGAAATAAGAGCATTGTTTGGAAAGTCATCAGGCAAAAATTGACAGCTACACCTTTCTGGGAAGCAAACAAATCAACATTGCAAAATTCCCTCCCATTTATAAAAATATGTCTTCTGAACTCTTGACAATCTTCAGTATTTCCTGCAGATGCCAAATTAACTTTGCTTCATCTTGTGGAGTGGTCTGGGGGAAGGACAGTCTCAGACAGGCAATTAGGAACTGCATCTTCTAGAGATTGTCCAAAATTGGGTATATTCAGGCAGAAATGCACAGAGCTGTCTGCTTGTGTTGCAGGCATAAAAACAATGTTAAATGATAAAAGCAGAACAGCAAAACTTCAGCATGCAAAGGACAGAGCCCTGAATATCAAGTGGATTAAATTAATTTGCTGCTCTTGCAGAGCAACTGGTATCTTGTCACTACACTTTTATTTCCATCTTCCCACAAGGACAGCTCTTGTTTTCTGGCTTAAAGCAGTGTTTGAAAATAAAATATGCACCTCCTGGAGGGAGCCTCAGCTTACAGAATGGTGAGGCTCATCCTGACATGATTCAAGATTCACACCTGCAGCAGGTTGTGTCACCAGGGTGGAGGCAGGAGGGTGGGACCCTGGTTTGTGCTCCTGTTTGTGGCTGAAATGAGGGGACAGAAGGAACAGCTCTGCTTTCCTCTCTGATGGCTTTGGAAGAAAGGCAGGACACATGTGGGGATATTGAGCTTCTCTCATGGAACACAGGGTCAGAACAATAAGGATGGACTGGTTTCTTTCCCACCTTCTTGAGAGCAAGTTTCCCCATTACTGGGGGCTTTAAACAAGACCAGCTTTTTTCTGATAATCCCTCTTTTTCTAATATTTTGTAGTTTACCTCTTTATTTATTTTTTTGGTCTTTAACTTTTATAATTTTTTAAGATAAACATTTCGTAGCACTGTTAGTATCTTGAATTCAAGCACGATAAATATTTTTCCTTCATTCTCCATCTAAATAACCTTAAAGTGTTCCCCATGATATTGCATTAGCAGGGACACCCGTGGCAGGGAGGAATGATGAATCTGACTTCATGTTCTCAAAAGGCTAATTTATTACTTTGTGAAGTAATAAATACTTTGTGAAGTAATAATACTATTATGAAGTAATATTATATTTTTATTAATATTATAATTCTTTAATTATATTAAAGAATACTATACTAAAGAATACAGAAAGGATACCTACAGAATGCTAAAAAGATAATAATGAAACTCGTGATTCTCTCCAGAGTCCTGACACAGCTTGGCCCTGATTGGCCAAAGAGTGAAAACAACTCACAGCAGAATCCAATGAAACAATCACCTGTGGGTAAACAATCTCCAAACTCATTCCAAAGAAGCAAAACGTAGGAGAAGCAAATGAGATAAGAATTGTTTTCCTTTTCTCTGAGGTTTCTCAGCTTCCCAGGAGAAAAATCCTGGGAGAAGGGATTTTTTCAGAGAATGTGAATGCTGCACCCATGACCAGCACTGTTGTTCAGAGCAATCCTTCTAGGTCTGCCTTTTAGGGAAATTGGGAGAATATACCAATGCTGAGGCACAAATCCTCTGATCAGAACCTGGGGCTCCTCTCAGGTGTTGTCTGATCAAAGAGTTGGAATTTGGCATAAATTTGTCACTGGGCTTCTCCTACAGCCACTGATAGACGTGGGTCCTTCCAAAAGGTCATTCTGCATCTAAAATGGAGATATAAGATGGATGCTATAAATCACACTTGTTTATCTCTGTCTCCTCCACCTTTCCTCCAGTTATCAGTTTAGAGTGGGATATATCTGATTAGAGATCTGAAATGTGCACCCTGATTGGGACATGGTTTAGTGGTGGACTCAGCAATGTTGGGTTTATGGTTGGATTCAATGATCTTACAGGTTTTTCCCGACATAAGTATTTATACAATTCTATGATTTAATGAATAGCTCAGTTGGGGAAATGATGCCTCAGGTTTTGGTTTTTATATTTTCAGATTCTGTGCTGCTTTAGTGTGTGGGTCTGGGCTTCACATCAGGATATGGTGAGCTCTGTGCACAGAGCAGGGAGACAAAACAATTCCTGCTCCAGCTGGGCACCAAGGACAAATGACCCAAATCTCAGCCCCAGAGCACAAACCCCGTGGGCTGGAGAGAGAAAAACAAGCAGGGTGGGACTGCCTGGGCTAAAGCTGGAACGGGACAATGAACTGCAAGGTGCAAATGGAGCAGAACTGATCCCAGGGAGAGACCCCGGCAGTGCTCGTGCATTTTGGGGCCATTTTGGTTCATCTTGGGTGCAGCCCTGGCTGGGCTCTGGTGCTGCCCATGGTGCATCCATGGAGGAGATCCTTTGAATAAATAAATAAAGAATAAAGCAGTTATTCTTTAGCTCTGTCCAGCCTCTGCTCTAGGGCAGCCTGCACAAGGCATCAGAGGGACCTACAGAGACCATCCAATCCAACCACCTGGTCACTAACCTTCCATTTTCTGAGGAAAATGATTAATTTAGGTGCCTGGTCTGAATTTTATGTCTAAAATTTTAATGGATTTCAGTCCATAAAGACTAATTCCTCATTAGAAGCCTCTGTTCACATTTATCTGAATGAGCATGAATCAGCTTACTTTCATTAATCTCAATTAATCTGATATCTGAATTGCTAAGGAAAGAGGAAAAATGCTGTCAGACTCGACTTGGGGAAATTAATTTAATTTATTCCAAGTAAAGCAGAGTGGGACAAGGAAGAATAACAACAAATTTTGGAACACCTTTCCACCACTCTCTCCTTCTTGCAATTTCCTCCTTAGCTTATTGCAGGTTATATTTATTTTAAGGAACAAATCTGTTCTGAAGTTACTTTAAAGTTCACTTGCTTAGGCACTTGGGAACAGTAGTGAAATAAAGTAATTAAAAATCTAATATAACTGACAGGTTCCTGTTAAGTCAGCCCTGCCAAACCTGTGCAAAAACAATTACAGTATGCAAATGATCCACCTTAATGCTATTCCCTGTTAAATGTCAAAGAATGAAAAATGCATTGGATTATCATAATTTCCTCACCCTTATGATGATGCTGTAGTGACAAATCCAAATGTCACTTTTCTGAGGTAATTTATGGACAAAAATCACATCACCACTACAGGCCAATCAGAGTTGATTTCTCTGGTCAGCTGTGGACAAGGAACTTAATTCAGCTACATTTTACTATGTCTTTCTGAAATTGAGTCAAATTTTGTCTTCTCTTGCATTTGTAATACGAGGTGGGCATAAAAATTTCAAGCTTTTGAAATGTGCATAAAAATGTCAAGTTTTTGAAATCCAAGCATTTTTCATTTGACTCTGTGTAAATATTAATGTACTGATTGTGGTTGATGGACCCAGTTCTCCACCAAAGTCACTTTGTCAGTTCCTTACTCAGCTGGACAGAGAGAGAATGTGCAACAAAAAGTTTATGGATCAAGGTAAGAGGAGGGAGAGATCGCTCAGTAATTACCATCATGGGCAAAACTGACTTATCTTGGGGATATTCATTTGATTTATTCCAAATAAAGCCCAGTGGGACAATGAGAAATCAATCCAAATTTCATAACACCTTCCCACCACTCCTTCCTTCTTCCAATTTCCTCCTTCCCAAGGGCTGCAGGGATAGGGGGCATGGGGGCTGTGGTCAGTTCATCACAGGTTGTCTCTGCTGCCTTTTCCTCCCCATGGCGAGGATTCCTCACAGTCTCCTCCTGCTCCAGTGTGGGATCCCTCCCATGGGAGAGTCCTTCAGGCACTTCTCACATGGGAGTCCTCACCCTGGGCTGCAGATCTTCACAAATTCACACAGAATTCTCAAAATGACCAGGTTGGAAGAGACCTTCAAGGCCATCGAGTCCAACCCAGCCCCAACAGCTCAACTCAACCCTGGCACCCAGTGCCACATCCAGGCTTTGTTAAACACACCCAGGGATGGGGACTGCACCACCTCCCCGGGCAGCCATTCCAGAACTTTATCACTCTTTTATCACTTTTTTTCCTAATATCCCACCTATATTTCCTCCATGTGGGCCTCTCCCATGGGGTCAGTCCTTCAGGAACTGGCTGCTCCAATGTGGGTTCTCCATGGGGTAACAAATCCTGCCATAAACCTGCTCCAGTGTGGGCTCCTCTCTCCACTGGGTCTCATGTCCTGCCAGGAGCTGCTCCAAAATGGGCTTTCCATGGGGTCACAATGGTTTTCTGGGCATCCTCTTGCTCCAGCATGGGCTTCTCCACTGCTGCAAGTTTATTTTTGCTTCTCCATGGACCTCCATGGGCTGTAGGGCACAACTGCTTCTCCTTGGGCTGCCCAGAGGCAAATCCCTGTTCAAGTTCCTGAAGCAGCTCCTGCCCCTCCTTTTCCATGACCTTGGTGCCTGCAGGGCTGTTCCTCTCACATATTCTTTTCTTTTCTCTGATTTATGCTGTACAGCAAATCCTTTCCCCTTCTTAGCTCTGTTATCCCCAAGATGTTGCCAATGCCATGATGGGCTCAGCCTTGGCCAGCTCTGGGTCTGTCCTGGAGCTGGCTGGAATTGGCTCCATTGGACATGGAGGAATCTTCTGGGAGCTTCTCACAAAACCCACCCCTGTAACCCCTCCACTACCAAAGCCTGGCCACCAAACCCAGCAGAATTATTAGAACAAATTATTTTCTAGGCAATGATCATGTTAGGGGTGAGACAGTGGAGCTGCAGCTGTGAGGAGGAAGACACCAGAGTTCAGTCATGCTTTTATAACTAAAATGAAATACGAGAAAATAGCGCAGAAATTCTGGGGTCCACAGGAGAGCCAAAAATCAAATCCCACCCCCAAAAATTGCCTTAATACAGAATTGGCCAGAAAACCAATAAGCTTGTTTGTAGGACATGAGGTTAACAAACTCTAATTAAAAAAAAAAAAAAAACAAAAAAACCACCCCAAACCAAACAAAACCAAAAAAAATGCCCAAAAACTAAACTAAAACCAACCTGACATTTTTTTACTTCTTCAGCTTTATCTTTTAATTTCTCAGAGTATGTCATCCCAGAGGTCTGAGCTTGTCTCACATACCCCTGTTTCTCTTTAAGATATAAACCCAAATAGATTATTTCACGCCTCTCCTAAAAGTCTAAAACCATGTCAAACAACAAACAAGAATATATTTTGTTTTTCCACTTTCTGCCTTATTATCTGCTGTTTGACACAGATGGTTATAAACAAAGATCTAAAGAGAATTTTAACTCCTAGGGAAGAAAATAAAAACATTTCCTGATACTGCTTTTTTTTTTTTTTTTAAGGATGATGGAGTCTGCCTTAGTATCTCTAACTCAGCAAAATCTCTTACTATGTTACAGCAAGGGTTTGGAGCTGGTGAGCTTGAGGGAGAGAAATGGAGATGGAGGAAGGAATGAGGGATGAAAGAATGAGAACTGCACATGTCCCCAAATTCATTTGAGTTCCAGTCTTGGGGGTGAATAAAAAGTACAAGGCTCATAGTATCAATACTTAAATTTGAAGTTTAATGTTCACTTTATCCAGCCTGGTTTACAGATTTGTCCATGATTCATCCAGTATTGAAGTCTTTTTTCTTTTTGCTTCAGAAAAATGCAATTCAATCAGTTCTTATCCTGAGGGACTGGAAAAGAAATATTGTTTTATTACAAGCCTGATGTGTTCTCTACAGCCATACAGCTCTAAAATGTGGGATCACTCATGGAAAATAATAAGATATTTGTAGCTATTTATTTTTGGGGACACTTGCCCCGGTACATCTGGTATCCAAGTACGTGGCATGCTGTAACACAGAGTGCTTTGATCTCCTGTGGGGCAGGATTCACATTCCATGGAGAAATCAGTCCTACACAATGGCTCTTCCTTCAAAAAGGGGACAGCAACCAGCAAGAGAAAAATAACCTGGGAAAACTCAGTGGATCTTCTGGCGCTCAAACCTGGGAAGTGTGCGCTGACCTTCAGGGCCAGGTGATGCCACCAGGGCCATGGGTAGCAGGTTTCCCTGCCCTAAACACAGAGTCACAGCTGGACCAGAGGTGTAGGTCACTGTAGCAGTGCTGGGGGGTAGGATAATAGGGATAGATGGAGAGAAGAGATTTCTGAAGCCAGGTCTTGGAACTTCAGGTTTATGTCCAAGGGCCTGGGTGCAGGGCCCTGCTTGGAGCTGCCAGGCACAGCTCAGAGCAGGCCCCAAAGAGGGAGAGAGGTAAAGAGAAAAAAGGCAAGAGCATGGTAAGGATGATGAGAGAGCAAGAAAGAGCAAAAAAAAGCTAAGTTCCCGTTACAATAACATAAATCTTCTTCTGTGCTGAATATTCTAATTCTCACTAACCAACCTAATACTGTCATCATTAGAGAGCAAGAGTTCCATATTGCTGTTTCATACCTTCTCTAGGCACTGACTCTTCCTCATCCTCGCAGCAGCCAACTGACTCCAGTTTTCCTACAACCAACTTATCCACTCTTTTATATCACTCTTCTTATTGGCTACAGCCAAGGCCTGTTTAAAGCAGGCCTGTTCTCAATCTCTAATAACTAGCTCACCAGCAACTCCTTAATGGGGTAAGATTACTTTCTATACTACCTTTATTTTCTTATGTTCTATCTCCCTACGTAATACAATATACAAATCCTATAGCATTTACATCCAGCCTATAAGAATCATTACATTGCCATACCGTGTGACATTTTAAACCCTAAAAACTCCTCTTTGGGCCCCTTCTGCCAAGCTGGCAGGGTCTGCTCTGACCCTTGGGCCTGTCTGCAAGCAGAGGGTGTTGTTCCATCAAAAGGGGATCACCTTCAGCTGGCCACACCATTGTTTTCCAGTTGTTCAGTAACTGAGGTATCTCAAAGCTTGCTTTCATTTCAATCTCGCTTATAGTTTCTATATTCTCAAAATCTTTTGCCAGGCAATCATATTTATAAGGCTTTCCTGTTTTATCTTCCCCAACATCATGTACCAGATCTGATTTGTGGAAATGTTTGTCTCCAGGTCGATAATGTGGAAAATCATCTCATCCAGATGAGAGGAGACTGAGGGAAGTCCTGATCTCAGTCTGCAGCTTCCTCAGGAGAAGTGGAGCTCTGATCTCCTCTCTGGTGACCAATGACACGACCTAAGGGAAAGAAAGGCTGGAGCTGTGTCAGGGGAGCTTCAGGTTGGAGATCAGGAGAAGGTTCTTCTTGTGGAGGGTGATGGAGCTCTGGACAGGCTCCCCAGGAAAGGGGTTATTGCACCAAACCTGACAGAGTTCCAAGAGGTTTTGGACAACACTCAGGCACAGGGTGGGATTTTTGAGGTTGGCCTGTACAGGGGTAGGAGCTGGACTTGATGATCCTCCCAGCTCAGGATATTCCATGATTCTGCAATGATTAATGCTGTTGCTTAACTCAGCTACATTTTCTCTCAATTCCCATTTCATGTCCTTCTCACTTGTGTCCATAACTCTGTTGATCCCTTAGGAGCAAATTCTGCACAATTTTAATAAAAACTTCCTGGATCTCTCTGTGAGGTATGGATCTCTCTGCATCACATCTGGGAACTCAAGAGAAAGAAATACAGACTGCAGGAAGGAAAGCAGAGCATTTCCAAATATCCATTTCCTACTCCTTCCTTTATTTGCCATGAGAACTGGAGATGAAGTTTTGGGGCTGTTGACATCTTTCCTTTCCTGAGTCATTTCATTTAATGAACCCTAAACACATCAGTTGGAAGGGCTGACATATGAGACCTGTCAAAGTGAGATCTGAGTCAAGGCAACAGAGAAATGGTGGCATCAGTCAAGGAAACTGGTTATTTGAACATCCTTCTCAGGGATTCTTTATTTCCCTGTTCATTTAGCTGCTCCAGGGAAAATAGATGGAGAGGGGGAGAGAGACAAATAGAACATCTTTCCCTGGATCAACAAAACATCTGTTCCACCAGCCCCTAGATGGAATGGTCTAATGGGAGGTGGAAATGAAGATTAAAAGGTATTTTTGACACAAATAATAGGTCAGAAATACAGGGAGACTGGTCAGTCTTTGCAAAGCTCTGTGGATTTATTAGAGCACCGAGGGGTGTCAGCATTCTGGGAGTGTGGAGAGCAAATCTACTGCAAAGTTTAGCACCTCAGACAGAAATAATTGGCTGCTGATCGTGTGAGCAACCAAGATTAGATTAAGTAAGAATTCAGTTTTTTCCAAAAAAATACAAGGATGCAGCCCCTGCCATTTTCTCTGTACTGATTTAGGGGTGAATTTTACTTTGCTCATATAGATAAAATGAATTCTAGAGGAAGATTACAGCTTCCTTAGAAAGATGCCAGAGTAAATTGAAAACTACATAAATTGATCTGAGGCTTTGAAGAGAATATATTTAATGCTTTTCTTTGCCAAGAAGAAAAAGAGAGAGAAGGGAACAGAGGCAATGGTGATCTTTGACTGTTTGGTTTATTTGAATGCTTTTCTTTTTGGAACCCATAGTACAAATTTTGCTACTTTGTGTTTGCTCATTCTACATTTATTATTATTTCTTTATCATCTTGGTAGCATGTATTTATTAGCCATAAATCCTTGTAAAATTTCCCATTTCTGTATTATTTGTGTCTCATTTTTAGCCACAAATTTCAGAAAAATTACTGTTCCTGCACAAGGGGCACGGGGTAGATGTGAATCCAGGGATTCCTCCCACACCCAAGGGAATTTCTGTCCTGATGTTCCTTCTCTCAGGCCCTTGCTTTGCCCAAATTTTAATCAAGCACAGGCAAGGCCAGATTTTGAACCTGGGGAGCCGGAGCATCTTCTTCAGGCTGCTGCACTTTCCTCCTGGGAGGAAGACTGCAAAGATCCATTTTTGGATGGGTAAAATTTAGCACAAAGCACAGATTCAGTCACTGCTCCAGAATCCCAGGAGGGGATTCTCTGCTTTTTTTGAAATATAAGAGCAGCAAACTTGTATTTGTTTTTCATCTACCCTCAGCTGCAGAGGGTTTGAAGGAATTTTGCTGCAGAGAAAAAAAGGAAGTTGCCTTTCCTTCAGACAGATACCACGTGGAAACAATTTCAGTTCCAAAAATGGCTCTCTGGGAAAATTCTGAGATAATGAAAAATTCCAATAGGCTGCTTTGAATCCTTGATGGCAGCAATTTTTTTTGTGGGAAATCCTGATTGTAACTGGCTTGTCTGATCTGTGGGCACTGTTGGCTGATCTGAAACTCTGACAGCTCTCTCTGATCAATCCATAATAATTCATCCTTCTTCCAAATAGATGCCCAGGAGGAACCAGTGCCTGTCTGATCCATTTTGAATTTAGGCAGAAATTAAATGGAGATTATCACTGGGATCTTGTGAAATTTTACAAACAAAGAAATAAACCATTAATAGCTTGTTTAAAGAAAAAGAATTTTAAAAATCCACGTAGTCAACAGTGATTAATAATGATCAGAATTTCCTTTCTGGAAAAAATTCATTTAAGAAAAATCAATAATTGCTAAAAAACTAATCAATAGATAAAGAAATGCAATATTTTATTTGGGAGAGAAATTTCAATTTTCATGTCTTCCAGCTGCAAAATTTACATAATATTTATGGAATGTCAAGTCCAGCTGGTGAAGAATTGAACTCTTGACTGATTTCACACCCAGGAGAAGATAAATGTCTTTTACTTCTGCCTTTGCCTGTGTTAAACTGAGCAATGAAAACTAAAAGTTTTCCCATTTGAACACTGCCTGCCAGATTAGAGCATAATAAAGCAGCCCACTATTTGTACATTTTGCAGAGATATTAAAAATACAATCCATAAAACCAACAAATTATCTGCAGGACACTTCTTGCTGATTAGGTTTTATCAATTTTCCTGGATATACCAACTCTCCACAGAGGCTCCTCAAGATTAAATTGTCTTTTTCTTTGGGGATTCAGAGCAAATAATTCAAGGCTGTACATTTTCAACTAAAATGCTCAGCCAAAATCCAGAGAAGGCAGGTGGAATATTCTAACCAGACTAAACACTACACAGAGAGCAAACATCACCTCAGAGGGGAAACCAGCATTTCACATGTGTCCAAACCAGTCTGACAGACAGGCTTTTGGAGAAAAATTTTCATAGATTTTCCATCTATTTCACAAGCTGCCTTTTTGTATTACTGGCCATGAAAATTCATTTGAAATATTTAATCAATTTAGAGGAAAATTAATTTTTTTCCTGTCTAAAGTACCTTAAAAAAAAAAAAAGAAAAAAAGCAAAGAAAAATAAGATTAAGAAGAAACTTAAAAAACATATTCTTTCTCACTTTATGCAGGTTTTCTTAGAAGACGTAATGAGTAAGAAAGTAAAATAAATAAAAAATAAAGAAAAACATTAGATTTTCGCTATTTTCAAATCTTTGGTTCTGTCCCATTCAGCCTTGTGGGCAAGGTGCCTCAGTTCAAGGTCTCTCAGTGACTAATTTCCCATTCAGCCTCTGACTAATGTGGGCTTTATCATCTGATGTGATGACACAAAGCTTTTTCCCCTAAATATTGATCTGAAACGGAGAGCAAGGGGAATGTGGACTTGGTTACTCCATGCAGTCACAGCAATGAATTAAACCCTGCCTTGTGCCATGTGTGAAAAACTTTTGATGGTTTTTTTCCTTCAGAAATCCTGTGGAGTCTTAATTGGTTTTTTTTGGGTTTTTTTTTTTTTTTTGGGGTGGGATTAAATGTGTGAGATGGTATTTCTTGTTTTATTAGTTCTTATTTACATTACAGTTTCGCAAAGTGTGAGTTTTATGGCACTTCACTCTAAGAAACTAAAAAATGGAACTCTATCTCTTTCTCTGCAAGGTTTTTTAAGGATAAACTGTCCAATTAAGAAATGACACCTGAATAATTTTTGCTTTTAACCTAATAACTAACCTTTTAACCTAAATAAGCTTTTAACCTAATAACCAACAACTTGTGGCTCACAATGTGGACTATTTTATCCAATTACACAATATCACTTAAACCTATGAAAAAGGACCAACCTCTGCCCTAAAACCTCCATCTTGTTTTCTATATTTATTACTCTATTCTAAACCCTTAAACTCTGAGTTTCCCACCACACACTTCTATCCAAACTCCACACCCACAATCCCAGTTCTGTCATTCCATTCTGGAAGCTTCTCCACGGCCTCAGGTCAGTGCAGTGTTCTCTTGGGGGTCAGTGCCTGGCAGCACAGAAATCTGAAATTCTCAGTAATCAGAGTTCCAACAAAACCCAAGGGCAGCCTGGAAGGAATAACACCAGAGTTCTCCCTGTGTGTCTGCCTGATAAAAGTTCTCTTTGCTTTTTGGCTTTATTTTGCACTAAACTCTGACTTTTTGATTTATAGAGGAAAAGACAAATAAAATGTGAATCCATTTTTTTACAACTCAAAAATTTGTTATCATTACACTGTGAAGCATTTGGGGCTGCATCAGTTGACTTTAGGAACTGCATTACTTCTAAATTGCCTTCTTCCAGCCAGGAAGAGAACACTTCAGAAGAGTCAATATTTTCCCTGCCCTAATGATCATATTTCTTTTAACCTTATTATATCACTGTTATCCCATTTTAAATGAACTGGATAGAAGAGGAGTAAGTTTAGCCAGAGGTTGGCTCTTTATTCTGCTTGATTGATTTTATGTACCTGCTTATATTTTGCTTCAAATCAGCTCGTTGTAACTCACTGACCCAGTGAAGGAATTCTTGATTTTTCCCTTTCACCAATAAAAAGAAAATTGGTTTAAAGGCTTCAGGGCTATAACTCAACCCCCAGAATTTTTATGTCCTCACATCTGGGTTGCTCTGGTGATTGATTGAATATCAGAGCCTAATTTCAAATAAGTACTGAAAAATGCAGGGGCAAAAGCAAATAATTTTAAACTGACACTCCCAGACCATAATCTCCATGATTTTTAGCTCTGCTTGTAAAAGATTTTATGATAATTTGGTTTTTGCAGCATTGTTTACATTGGAAAATGGTGTGGATTTGATGGTAAAATACTGACACTGAAAACCATTGATGCTATTTTTAAATCCTCCAAGGCCATTTGATGCCTCTTTGTGTCCTTGTTGGACATGATTAGATTGAAAACATCCGACAGCCTTCTGAAAAGTGCCACCAGCCAAATCCAAACCCAAATCCAAATCCAAATCCAAATCCAAATCCAAATCCAAATCCAAATCCAAATCCAGCCTGTTTTTCCACATTTCAGGTTAAAATTACAGCGGTAAATCCATAGTTGAAAAAGCTCTGTTTTGCCAAAAGGAAGCAGGGGAAAAAGCCAAATGGAATAAAAAAATCGGTTTGATAATATATTCTAAAATGAAAACTATTAAACTATAAAAAATGCAAAAAAAATTGCCACAAAAACCTCAAATTTTGAGATTTATTTGTATCTCTTTTCTCTGTTTTTTAGATTCATGTGCATTAAGTTTTGCAATATATCTATTGTACTATTATTATATGGGTATTATACTATAACTTTATATTGTTAAACAGTTCTCTTATCATGTATTAGCTATTCATGGGAGTACATAAAAATATGAGTAATTTGTTTTTCAAACAATTTTGGTCTTGGTTCACAAAATTTTCAGTTATGCCTCTGAAATAAAAGGACAGTGTAATCCATAAATTAGGTGCTGTTTCATTGGCCTTTTTTTCACTATTATTTACATGATTATGAAATTATTTATCAGATGTTATTTTACTTCAGGACACATGTCAGAGAGAGGTGGTTGGGCTTTTATAATTTTTTCATTTTGGCGTGAGGACTGTTTCTGATATTAGAGAAGAAAATAATGATAATGATAATAATGTTAATGATCATGACAATAATCATGATGATAATAATAATAATAATGTTAAAATGATGACAATAATTATGACGATGATTCACAGTTGGCTTTTACTTATTAATTATGCACAAAAGCCATGAAAATCTCATGTGATTTGACCCTAAGTGTTTAAAATAATAAATGTTTTATTAGATAAAAGTCTAGAGCTGTCTAAAAGAGTGAGACACCTCTGTTTTGTCCCTGGCTTTGCTTTTTTTCCGGTTCAATCACCTTGAGGAAAAAAATTGAGTTCCCTGGTGGCCCTTTATCTTTACATGTTTTTTTCCTCAGAACATCAAAATTTCAGACTATTTGTTCTTTGGAACCAGATCTGTGCCATAACCTATGGTCACAGAGCACTTAGCACAAGTGACTTCAGCCTGGAGCTTGGAGGGCTTTCAGCAGCACAGCTGAGAAATAATAATGGGATGGAGCCTCAAACAGAGAAAATGAACATTGGCTCCGAGGTGACAATATGGATGTGATGCCTCAGGTTTTAGTTTTTATATTTTCAGATTCTGTGCTGCTTTAGTGTGTGGGTCTGAGCTTCACATCAGGGCATGGTGAGCTCTGTGCACAGAGCAGGGAGACAAAACAATTCCTGCTCCAGCTGGGCACCAAGGACAAATGAGCCAAATCTCAGCCCCAGAGCACAAACCCCGTGGGCTGGAGAGAGAAAAACAAGCAGGGTGGGACTGCCTGGGCTCAAGCTGGAATGGGACAATGAACTGCAAGGTGCAAATGGAGCAGAGCTGATCCCAGGGAGAGACCCCGGCAGCGCTCGTGCATTTTGGGGCCATTTTGGTTCATCTTGGGTGCAGCCCTGGCTGGGCTCTGGTGCTGCCCAAGGTGCATCCATGGGGGCCTTTTAATAAATCCCTGCTTTATTCTTTAGTGCTATCCATTCTCTGTTCTAGGTCAGCCTGCACAAGGCATCAGATGAAAAAAAAACCAACTGTTCCCAGCTTTCTAACCTGGGAGAGGATCAGGAGATATTTTGGGGCTGTTCCTGTAAAAGGGTTCAGAATAAACATGCAGGTGTCTGCCCTTCATGTGAAGTGGAAATAAAGGCTAATTTTTAGTAAAAATACCAATAATCATGAACATTGCTGGCCATAGCAATGTTTTGAGTGAACTTTACACAGATAGTGCCACCACAAAAAGAGGTGACAAGGCAGGAATCAATTCCTAGCAGTGACACTTTCTTCTGTGCAATGCTGCTTTGGATTTAAGCCCATCAAACCCTCATGTATTTTGACAGGCCTGACATGGTTAATCACAAGCATGATTTGAGGAGTTTCAGACTCAAAAGAAATGTAATTAGAAGCTACTACAGGGTAAGAATGCTTTCCCATGGTGTATCAAGGTAGTAAAGGCTGCTGACAAGTTGACGTGGAAAGATCTCACTTCTATTTTAGAAATAAATGTGCTAACTCCTAAATATCAGTTCTTAATCATTTAAACTGCACAGCCCTTTGTGTGCTTAATAGGATGAAAAATGCAATAAAAATGCCATCCTGAGAAAGCAGCTGCCTCTCAGCATCACTAATGACAGCATCAGCTGCTTGTGGGCCCTGACTCTTCTGGGGGGAAGTAGGGAAAGATTATTTCTTTCAAATTCATAAAAAGGCTCAATTATATCTTAATTAAGCCTATTAGCTTCTCCCTTTGGGGACGGCCTCACATTTCCACTGGAGGCAAAGCATAGATATCATGCCTGGCATTGTTCCCCACCCTCTTTGCTAAATTACATCCAATAAAAAATGGCAGCAATGCCACACCTGGTGCTTTTATTCCATCAAGATCTCTTGGCTGTGACCTTCTGGGCCACAGTCATTTTCAAACCTGAGAAAAAACATGGAATGTCTGAGTTGGCCTCAGAAATGTCTTTTTTGTTGTTGCTGTTGTCTGTGGTATACTTCGGAGCATTTGGGTTTCAATAGTTTCATTAGGCTTCAAGGAAACTTAGGAAAAATGGCACAGCTGTTTGTCTTGGGTCAGTATTGAGTTGCAAGTTAGGTCAAGGATTTATAACAAATTCTAGAAGATCCTGTGTTTCCCCTTCCCTTCCCTTCCCTTCCCTTCCCTTCCCTCCCTTCCCTTCCCTTCCCTTCCCTTCCCTTCCCTTCCCTTCCCTTCCCTTCCCTTCCCTTCCCTTCCCTTCCCTTCCCTTCCCTTCCCTTCCCTTCCCTTCCCTTCCCTTCCCTTCCCTTCCCTTCCCTTCCCTTCCCTTCCCTTCCCTTCCCTTCCCTTCCCTTCCCTTCCCTTCCCTTCCCTTCCCTTCCCAGATTAGAATCTCATGTAAATAAAACCAACAGGAAAACAAGCACTGGCCACATCTTGAACAATTCTAGATATTCCTGACCATTTCTCTTTAGTAGGAAATAAAAATATTCCCTTGTATTCACTTCCAAAACACCTGGCAAGGTGGATTTTCTCTCTTCCTTTTCCTTCAAAGCCTTTGTGGTCCAATAAACGATTCCATCCTCTCCCTGGATAGTGTTTGGAATTCAAAGAATCTTCTTGAAGAGGTGTTCAGGTCTAAAATGAGCTTGTATTCAAATGGTGGGCAGATTAAGTATTGGAAAAAGGGAAAAAGAAGGGAAATATTTTGTGCTAAGTATGTTGATCTGAGCTGGAGTTCTTAATAAAAAAATCTTGTTAATTAGAATATTTGTGTTTCTTCCTCTTTTGGCAGGTGCCAGAGTCATGGGTTTGGATCAGAACAGAAAAAATAATTTGGAAATATTTTGGAAAATGAAAACATTAAGAATAAAAGGTAAATCCAGGCAAAGGGGAAGAAGGATTTTATTTATTACAGTCCAGTTCTTTCCTTTCCTTTTCCTTTCCTTTCCTTTCCTTTCCTTTCCTTTCCTTTCCTTTCCTTTCCTTTCCTTTCCTTTCCTTTCCTTTCCTTTCCTTTCCTTTCCTTTCCTT